>NW_022994597.1:0-30927 GCF_012275295.1 Melopsittacus undulatus
GAAGTGTGTACCCTAACCCTAATGTCGGGAAGGGGGCACCCCAGCCATAATGTCAGACTGAGGGCACCCTAACCCTAATGTCGGGAAGAGGGCACCCCTAGCCCTAATGTCGGAGATAGGGGCGGGGGGGGGCCCTAACCCTAATGTCGGAAAGGGGGGACAATAACCCTAATGGCGGAAAGTGGGTACCCTAACCCTAATGTCGGGCAGGGGGCACCCCAGCCATAATGTCAGACTGAGGGCACCCTAACCCTAATGTCGGGAAGAGGGCACCCCTAGCCCTAATGTCGGAGATAGGGGCGGGGGGGGGCCCTAACCCTAATGTCGGAAAGGGGGGACAACAACCCTAATGGCGGAAAGTGGGTACCCTAACCCTAATGTCGGGAAGGGGCACCCCAGCCATAATGTCAGACTGAGGGCACCCTAACCCTAATGTCGGGAAGAGGGCACCCCTAGCCCTAATGTCGGAGATAGGGGCGGGGGGGGGCCCTAACCCTAATGTCGGAAAGGGGGGACAATAACCCTAATGGCGGAAAGTGGGTACCCTAACCCTAATGTCGGGCAGGGGGCACCCCAGCCATAATGTCAGACTGAGGGCACCCTAACCCTAATGTCGGGAAGAGGGCACCCCTAGCCCTAATGTCGGAGATAGGGGCGGGGGGGGGCCCTAACCCTAATGTCGGAAAGGGGGGACACTAACCCTAATGGCGGAAAGTGGGTACCCTAACCCTAATGTCGGGAAGGGGGCACCCCAGCCATAATGTCAGACTGAGGGCACCCTAACCCTAATGTCGGGAAGAGGGCACCCCTAGCCCTAATGTCGGAGATAGGGGCGGGGGGGGCCCTAACCCTAATGTCGGAAAGGGGGGACAATAACCCTAATGGCGGAAAGTGGGTACCCTAACCCTAATGTCGGGAAGGGGGCACCCCAGCCATAATGTCAGACTGAGGGCACCCTAACCCTAATGTCGGGAAGAGGGCACCCCTAGCCCTAATGTCGGAGATAGGGGGCGGGGGGGGCCCTAACCCTAATGTCGGAAAGGGGGGACAATAACCCTAATGGCGGAAAGTGGTACCCTAACCCTAATGTCGGGAAGGGGGCACCCCAGCCATAATGTCAGACTGAGGGCACCCTAACCCTAATGTCGGGAAGAGGGCACCCCTAGCCCTAATGTCGGAGATAGGGGCGGGGGGGGCCCTAACCCTAATGTCGGAAAGGGGGGACAATAACCCTAATGGCGGAAAGTGGGTACCCTAACCCTAATGTCGGGAAGGGGGCACCCCAGCCATAATGTCAGACTGAGGGCACCCTAACCCTAATGTCGGGAAGAGGGCACCCCTAGCCCTAATGTCGGAGATAGGGGCGGGGGGGGGCCCTAACCCTAATGTCGGAAAGGGGGGACAATAACCCTAATGGCGGAAAGTGGGTACCCTAACCCTAATGTCGGGAAGGGGGCACCCCAGCCATAATGTCAGACTGAGGGCACCCTAACCCTAATGTCGGGAAGAGGGCACCCCTAGCCCTAATGTCGGAGATAGGGGGCGGGGGGGGCCCTAACCCTAATGTCGGAAAGGGGGACAATAACCCTAATGGCGGAAAGTGGGTACCCTAACCCTAATGTCGGGAAGGGGGCACCCCAGCCATAATGTCAGACTGAGGGCACCCTAACCCTAATGTCGGGAAGAGGGCACCCCTAGCCCTAATGTCGGAGATAGGGGCGGGGGGGGCCCTAACCCTAATGTCGGAAAGGGGGGACAACAACCCTAATGGCGGAAAGTGGGTACCCTAACCCTAATGTCGGGAAGGGGGCACCCCAGCCATAATGTCAGACTGAGGGCACCCTAACCCTAATGTCGGGAAGAGGGCACCCCTAGCCCTAATGTCGGAGATAGGGGCGGGGGGGGCCCTAACCCTAATGTCGGAAAGGGGGGACAATAACCCTAATGGCGGAAAGTGGGTACCCTAACCCTAATGTCGGGAAGGGGGCACCCCAGCCATAATGTCAGACTGAGGGCACCCTAACCCTAATGTCGGGAAGAGGGCACCCCTAGCCCTAATGTCGGAGATAGGGGCGGGGGGGGCCCTAACCCTAATGTCGGAAAGGGGGGACAATAAGCCTAATGGCGGAAAGTGGGTACCCTAACCCTAATGTCGGGAAGGGGGCACCCCAGCCATAATGTCAGACTGAGGGCACCCTAACCCTAATGTCGGGAAGAGGGCACCCCTAGCCCTAATGTCGGAGATAGGGGCGGGGGGGGCCCTAACCCTAATGTCGGAAAGGGGGGACAATAACCCTAATGGCGGAAAGTGGGTACCCTAACCCTAATGTCGGGAAGGGGGCACCCCAGCCATAATGTCAGACTGAGGGCACCCTAACCCTAATGTCGGGAAGAGGGCACCCCTAGCCCTAATGTCGGAGATAGGGGGGGGGGGGGGGCCCTAACCCTAATGTCGGAAAGGGGGGACCAATAACCCTAATGGCGGAAAGTGGGTACCCTAACCCTAATGTCGGGAAGGGGGCACCCCAGCCATAATGTCAGACTGAGGGCACCCTAACCCTAATGTCGGGAAGAGGGCACCCCTAGCCCTAATGTCGGAGATAGGGGCGGGGGGGGCCCTAACCCTAATGTCGGAAAGGGGGGACAATAAGCCTAATGGCGGAAAGTGGGTACCCTAACCCTAATGTCGGGAAGGGGGCACCCCAGCCATAATGTCAGACTGAGGGCACCCTAACCCTAATGTCGGGAAGAGGGCACCCCTAGCCCTAATGTCGGAGATAGGGGCGGGGGGGGGCCCTAACCCTAATGTCGGAAAGGGGGGACAATAACCCTAATGGCGGAAAGTGGGTACCCTAACCCTAATGTCGGGAAGGGGGCACCCCAGCCATAATGTCAGACTGAGGGCACCCTAACCCTAATGTCGGGAAGAGGGCACCCCTAGCCCTAATGTCGGAGATAGGGGCGGGGGGGGGCCCTAACCCTAATGTCGGAAAGGGGGGACAATAAGCCCTAATGGCGGAAAGTGGGTACCCTAACCCTAATGTCGGGAAGGGGGCACCCCAGCCATAATGTCAGACTGAGGGCACCCTAACCCTAATGTCGGGAAGAGGGCACCCCTAGCCCTAATGTCGGAGATAGGGGCGGGGGGGGCCCTAACCCTAATGTCGGAAAGGGGGGACAATAACCCTAATGGCGGAAAGTGGGTACCCTAACCCTAATGTCGGGAAGGGGGCACCCCAGCCATAATGTCAGACTGAGGGCACCCTAACCCTAATGTCGGGAAGAGGGCACCCCTAGCCCTAATGTCGGAGATAGGGGCGGGGGGGGGCCCTAACCCTAATGTCGGAAAGGGGGGACAATAACCCTAATGGCGGAAAGTGGGTACCCTAACCCTAATGTCGGGAAGGGGGCACCCCAGCCATAATGTCAGACTGAGGGCACCCTAACCCTAATGTCGGGAAGAGGGCACCCCTAGCCCTAATGTCGGAGATAGGGGCGGGGGGGGGCCCTAACCCTAATGTCGGAAAGGGGGGCCCAAAACCCTACTGGCGGAAAGTGGGTACCCTAACCCTAATGTCGGGAAGGGGGCAACCCCAGCCCATAATGTCAGACTGAGGGCACCCTAACCCTAATGTCGGGAAGAGGGCACCCCTAGCCCTAATGTCGGAGATAGGGGGGGGGGGGGCCCTAACCCTAATGTCGGAAAGGGGGGACCCTAACCCTAATGGCGGAAAGTGGGTACCCTAACCCTAATGTCGGGAAGGGGGCACCCCAGCCATAATGTCAGGGGGCACCCCAGCCATAATGTCAGACTGAGGGCACCCTAACCCTAATGTCGGGAAGAGGGCACCCCTAGCCCTAATGTCGGAGATAGGGGCGGGGGGGGCCCTAACCCTAATGTCGGAAAGGGGGGACCAATAACCCTAATGGCGGAAAGTGGGTACCCTAACCCTAATGTCGGGAAGGGGGCACCCCCAGCCATAATGTCAGACTGAGGGGCACCCTAACCCTAATGTCGGGAAGAGGGCACCCCTAGCCCTAATGTCGGAGATAGGGGCGGGGGGGGCCCTAACCCTAATGTCGGAAAGGGGGGACAATAACCCTAATGGCGGAAAGTGGGTACCCTAACCCTAATGTCGGGAAGGGGGCACCCCAGCCATAATGTCAGACTGAGGGCACCCTAACCCTAATGTCGGGAAGAGGGCACCCCTAGCCCTAATGTCGGAGATAGGGGCGGGGGGGGGCCCTAACCCTAATGTCGGAAAGGGGGGACAATAACCCTAATGGCGGAAAGTGGGTACCCTAACCCTAATGTCGGGAAGGGGGGCACCCCAGCCATAATGTCAGACTGAGGGCACCCTAACCCTAATGTCGGGAACAGGGCACCCCTAGCCCTAATGTCGGAGATAGGGGGCGGGGGGGCCCTAACCCTAATGTCGGAAAGGGGGGACAATAACCCTAATGGCGGAAAGTGGGTACCCTAACCCTAATGTCGGGAAGGGGGCACCCCAGCCATAATGTCAGACTGAGGGCACCCTAACCCTAATGTCGGGAAGAGGGCACCCCTAGCCCTAATGTCGGAGATAGGGGCGGGGGGGGGCCCTAACCCTAATGTCGGAAAGGGGGGACAATAACCCTAATGGCGGAAAGTGGGTACCCTAACCCTAATGTCGGGAAGGGGGCACCCCAGCCATAATGTCAGACTGAGGGCACCCTAACCCTAATGTCGGGAAGAGGGCACCCCTAGCCCTAATGTCGGAGATAGGGGCGGGGGGGGCCCTAACCCTAATGTCGGAAAGGGGGGCACCTAACCCTAATGGCGGAAAGTGGGTACCCTAACCCTAATGTCGGGAAGGGGGCACCCCAGCCATAATGTCAGACTGAGGGCACCCTAACCCTAATGTCGGGAAGAGGGCACCCCTAGCCCTAATGTCGGAGATAGGGGGGGGGTGGGCCCTAACCCTAATGTCGGAAAGGGGGGACACTAACCCTAATGGCGGAAAGTGGGTACCCTAACCCTAATGTCGGGAAGGGGGCACCCCAGCCATAATGTCAGACTGAGGGCACCCTAACCCTACTGTCGGGAAGAGGGCACCCCTAGCCCTAATGTCGGAGATAGGGGGGGGAGGGCACCCTAACCCTAATGTCGGGAAGAGGGCACCCCTAGCCCTAATGTCGGAAAGTGGGTACCCTAACCCTAATGTCGGGAAGGTGCACCCTAGCCCTAATCGTAAGTGAGGTGCACCCTAACCCTAATGTCGGGAAGAGGGCACCCCTAACCCTAATGTCGGAAAGGGGGGGACCCTAACCCTAATGTCGGAAAGAGTGACCCTAACCCTAATGTCGGAAAGTGGGTACCCTAACCCTAATGTCGGAAGAGTGCACCCTAACCCTAATGTCGGAAAGTGGGTACCCTAACCCTAATGTCGGGAAGAGTGACCAGCCATAAAGTGGAGAAGTGGTAAAATGGGAGAAGGGTGGACCCTAAACCTAAGGAAGTGGGTACCCTAACCCTATGTCGGAAGTGGGTACCCTAACCTAATGGCGGGAAGAGTGCAGCCTAACCCCTGACGTGGGGAAAAGTGGGTACCCTGGCCCTCATGGGGGGGGAGAAAGAAAGAAAGAAAGAGTGCAGCCTAACCCCTGACGTGGGGAAAAGTGGGTACCCTGGCCCTCATGATGGGGGGAGAAAGAAAGAAAGAAAGAGTGCAGCCTAACCCCTGACGTGGGGAAAAGTGGGTACCCTGGCCCTCATGATGGGGGGAGAAAGAAAGAAAGAAAGAGTGCAGCCTAACCCCTGACGTGGGGAAAAGTGGGTACCCTGGCCCTCATGATGGGGGGAGAAAGAAAGAAAGAAAGATTGCAGCCTAACCCCTGACGTGGGGAAAAGTGGGTACCCTGGCCCTCATGGGGGGGGAGAAAGAAAGAAAGAAAGAGTGCAGCCTAACCCCTGACGTGGGGAAAAGTGGGTACCCTGGCCCTCATGATGGGGGGAGAAAGAAAGAAAGAAAGAGTGCAGCCTAACCCCTGACGTGGGGAAAAGTGGGTACCCTGGCCCTCATGATGGGGGGAGAAAGAAAGAAAGAAAGAGTGCAGCCTAACCCCTGACGTGGGGAAAAGTGGGTACCCTGGCCCTCATGATGGGGGGAGAAAGAAAGAAAGAAAGAGTGCAGCCTAACCCCTGACGTGGGGAAAAGTGGGTACCCTGGCCCTCATGATGGGGGGAGAAAGAAAGAAAGAAAGAGTGCAGCCTAACCCCTGACGTGGGGAAAAGTGGGTACCCTGGCCCTCATGATGGGGGGAGAAAGAAAGAAAGAAAGAGTGCAGCCTAACCCCTGACGTGGGGAAAAGTGGGTACCCTGGCCCTCATGGGGGGGGAGAAAGAAAGAAAGAAAGAGTGCAGCCTAACCCCTGACGTGGGGAAAAGTGGGTACCCTGGCCCTCATGGGGGGGGAGAAAGAAAGAAAGAAAGAGTGCAGCCTAACCCCTGACGTGGGGAAAAGTGGGTACCCTGGCCCTCATGATGGGGGGGAGAAAGAAAGAAAGAAAGAGTGCAGCCTAACCCCTGACGTGGGGAAAAGTGGGTACCCTGGCCCTCATGATGGGGGGAGAAAGAAAGAAAGAAAGAGTGCAGCCTAACCCCTGACGTGGGGAAAAGTGGGTACCCTGGCCCTCATGATGGGGGGAGAAAGAAAGAAAGAAAGAGTGCAGCCTAACCCCTGACGTGGGGAAAAGTGGGTACCCTGGCCCTCATGATGGGGGGAGAAAGAAAGAAAGAAAGAGTGCAGCCTAACCCCTGACGTGGGGAAAAGTGGGTACCCTGGCCCTCATGATGGGGGGAGAAAGAAAGAAAGAAAGAGTGCAGCCTAACCCCTGACGTGGGGAAAAGTGGGTACCCTGGCCCTCATGGGGGGGGAGAAAGAAAGAAAGAAAGAGTGCAGCCTAACCCCTGACGTGGGGAAAAGTGGGTACCCTGGCCCTCATCTGGGGGGAGAAAGAAAGAAAGAAAGAGTGCAGCCTAACCCCTGACGTGGGGAAAAGTGGGTACCCTGGCCCTCATGATGGGGGGAGAAAGAAAGAAAGAAAGAGTGCAGCCTAACCCCTGACGTGGGGAAAAGTGGGTACCCTGGCCCTCATGGGGGGGGAGAAAGAAAGAAAGAAAGAGTGCAGCCTAACCCCTGACGTGGGGAAAAGTGGGTACCCTGGCCCTCATGATGGGGGGAGAAAGAAAGAAAGAAAGAGTGCAGCCTAACCCCTGACGTGGGGAAAAGTGGGTACCCTGGCCCTCATGATGGGGGGGAGAAAGAAAGAAAGAAAGAGTGCAGCCTAACCCCTGACGTGGGGAAAAGTGGGTACCCTGGCCCTCATGATGGGGGGAGAAAGAAAGAAAGAAAGAGTGCAGCCTAACCCCTGACGTGGGGAAAAGTGGGTACCCTGGCCCTCATGATGGGGGGAGAAAGAAAGAAAGAAAGAGTGCAGCCTAACCCCTGACGTGGGGAAAAGTGGGTACCCTGGCCCTCATGGGGGGGGAGAAAGAAAGAAAGAAAGAGTGCAGCCTAACCCCTGACGTGGGGAAAAGTGGGTACCCTGGCCCTCATGATGGGGGGAGAAAGAAAGAAAGAAAGAGTGCAGCCTAACCCCTGACGTGGGGAAAAGTGGGTACCCTGGCCCTCATGATGGGGGGAGAAAGAAAGAAAGAAAGAGTGCAGCCTAACCCCTGACGTGGGGAAAAGTGGGTACCCTGGCCCTCATGGGGGGGGAGAAAGAAAGAAAGAAAGAGTGCAGCCTAACCCCTGACGTGGGGAAAAGTGGGTACCCTGGCCCTCATGATGGGGGGAGAAAGAAAGAAAGAAAGAGTGCAGCCTAACCCCTGACGTGGGGAAAAGTGGGTACCCTGGCCCTCATGATGGGGGGAGAAAGAAAGAAAGAAAGAGTGCAGCCTAACCCCTGACGTGGGGAAAAGTGGGTACCCTGGCCCTCATGGGGGGGGAGAAAGAAAGAAAGAAAGAGTGCAGCCTAACCCCTGACGTGGGGAAAAGTGGGTACCCTGGCCCTCATGATGGGGGGAGAAAGAAAGAAAGAAAGAGTGCAGCCTAACCCCTGACGTGGGGAAAAGTGGGTACCCTGGCCCTCATGATGGGGGGAGAAAGAAAGAAAGAAAGAGTGCAGCCTAACCCCTGACGTGGGGAAAAGTGGGTACCCTGGCCCTCATGATGGGGGGAGAAAGAAAGAAAGAAAGAGTGCAGCCTAACCCCTGACGTGGGGAAAAGTGGGTACCCTGGCCCTCATGGGGGGGGAGAAAGAAAGAAAGAAAGAGTGCAGCCTAACCCCTGACGTGGGGAAAAGTGGGTACCCTGGCCCTCATGGGGGGGGAGAAAGAAAGAAAGAAAGAGTGCAGCCTAACCCCTGACGTGGGGAAAAGTGGGTACCCTGGCCCTCATGATGGGGGGAGAAAGAAAGAAAGAAAGAGTGCAGCCTAACCCCTGACGTGGGGAAAAGTGGGTACCCTGGCCCTCATGATGGGGGGAGAAAGAAAGAAAGAAAGAGTGCAGCCTAACCCCTGACGTGGGGAAAAGTGGGTACCCTGGCCCTCATGATGGGGGGAGAAAGAAAGAAAGAAAGAGTGCAGCCTAACCCCTGACGTGGGGAAAAGTGGGTACCCTGGCCCTCATGATGGGGGGAGAAAGAAAGAAAGAAAGAGTGCAGCCTAACCCCTGACGTGGGGAAAAGTGGGTACCCTGGCCCTCATGATGGGGGGAGAAAGAAAGAAAGAAAGAGTGCAGCCTAACCCCTGACGTGGGGAAAAGTGGGTACCCTGGCCCTCATGAGGGGGGGAGAAAGAAAGAAAGAAAGAGTGCAGCCTAACCCCTGACGTGGGGAAAAGTGGGTACCCTGGCCCTCATGGGGGGGGAGAAAGAAAGAAAGAAAGAGTGCAGCCTAACCCCTGACGTGGGGAAAAGTGGGTACCCTGGCCCTCATGAGGGGGGGAGAAAGAAAGAAAGAAAGAGTGCAGCCTAACCCCTGACGTGGGGAAAAGTGGGTACCCTGGCCCTCATGATGGGGGGAGAAAGAAAGAAAGAAAGAGTGCAGCCTAACCCCTGACGTGGGGAAAAGTGGGTACCCTGGCCCTCATGATGGGGGGAGAAAGAAAGAAAGAAAGAGTGCAGCCTAACCCCTGACGTGGGGAAAAGTGGGTACCCTGGCCCTCATGGGGGGGGAGAAAGAAAGAAAGAAAGAGTGCAGCCTAACCCCTGACGTGGGGAAAAGTGGGTACCCTGGCCCTCATGGGGGGGGAGAAAGAAAGAAAGAAAGAGTGCAGCCTAACCCCTGACGTGGGGAAAAGTGGGTACCCTGGCCCTCATGAGGGGGGGAGAAAGAAAGAAAGAAAGAGTGCAGCCTAACCCCTGACGTGGGGAAAAGTGGGTACCCTGGCCCTCATGGGGGGGGAGAAAGAAAGAAAGAAAGAGTGCAGCCTAACCCCTGACGTGGGGAAAAGTGGGTACCCTGGCCCTCATGATGGGGGGAGAAAGAAAGAAAGAAAGAGTGCAGCCTAACCCCTGACGTGGGGAAAAGTGGGTACCCTGGCCCTCATGATGGGGGGAGAAAGAAAGAAAGAAAGAGTGCAGCCTAACCCCTGACGTGGGGAAAAGTGGGTACCCTGGCCCTCATGATGGGGGGAGAAAGAAAGAAAGAAAGAGTGCAGCCTAACCCCTGACGTGGGGAAAAGTGGGTACCCTGGCCCTCATGGGGGGGGAGAAAGAAAGAAAGAAAGAGTGCAGCCTAACCCCTGACGTGGGGAAAAGTGGGTACCCTGGCCCTCATGGGGGGGGAGAAAGAAAGAAAGAAAGAGTGCAGCCTAACCCCTGACGTGGGGAAAAGTGGGTACCCTGGCCCTCATGGGGGGGGAGAAAGAAAGAAAGAAAGAGTGCAGCCTAACCCCTGACGTGGGGAAAAGTGGGTACCCTGGCCCTCATGGGGGGGGAGAAAGAAAGAAAGAAAGAGTGCAGCCTAACCCCTGACGTGGGGAAAAGTGGGTACCCTGGCCCTCATGATGGGGGGAGAAAGAAAGAAAGAAAGAGTGCAGCCTAACCCCTGACGTGGGGAAAAGTGGGTACCCTGGCCCTCATGATGGGGGGAGAAAGAAAGAAAGAAAGAGTGCAGCCTAACCCCTGACGTGGGGAAAAGTGGGTACCCTGGCCCTCATGGGGGGGGAGAAAGAAAGAAAGAAAGAGTGCAGCCTAACCCCTGACGTGGGGAAAAGTGGGTACCCTGGCCCTCATGGGGGGGGAGAAAGAAAGAAAGAAAGAGTGCAGCCTAACCCCTGACGTGGGGAAAAGTGGGTACCCTGGCCCTCATGGGGGGGGAGAAAGAAAGAAAGAAAGAGTGCAGCCTAACCCCTGACGTGGGGAAAAGTGGGTACCCTGGCCCTCATGATGGGGGGAGAAAGAAAGAAAGAAAGAGTGCAGCCTAACCCCTGACGTGGGGAAAAGTGGGTACCCTGGCCCTCATGAGGGGGGGAGAAAGAAAGAAAGAAAGAGTGCAGCCTAACCCCTGACGTGGGGAAAAGTGGGTACCCTGGCCCTCATGATGGGGGGAGAAAGAAAGAAAGAAAGAGTGCAGCCTAACCCCTGACGTGGGGAAAAGTGGGTACCCTGGCCCTCATGGGGGGGGAGAAAGAAAGAAAGAAAGAGTGCAGCCTAACCCCTGACGTGGGGAAAAGTGGGTACCCTGGCCCTCATGGGGGGGGAGAAAGAAAGAAAGAAAGAGTGCAGCCTAACCCCTGACGTGGGGAAAAGTGGGTACCCTGGCCCTCATGGGGGGGGAGAAAGAAAGAAAGAAAGAGTGCAGCCTAACCCCTGACGTGGGGAAAAGTGGGTACCCTGGCCCTCATGATGGGGGGAGAAAGAAAGAAAGAAAGAGTGCAGCCTAACCCCTGACGTGGGGAAAAGTGGGTACCCTGGCCCTCATGATGGGGGGAGAAAGAAAGAAAGAAAGAGTGCAGCCTAACCCCTGACGTGGGGAAAAGTGGGTACCCTGGCCCTCATGGGGGGGGAGAAAGAAAGAAAGAAAGAGTGCAGCCTAACCCCTGACGTGGGGAAAAGTGGGTACCCTGGCCCTCATGGGGGGGGAGAAAGAAAGAAAGAAAGAGTGCAGCCTAACCCCTGACGTGGGGAAAAGTGGGTACCCTGGCCCTCATGATGGGGGGAGAAAGAAAGAAAGAAAGAGTGCAGCCTAACCCCTGACGTGGGGAAAAGTGGGTACCCTGGCCCTCATGGGGGGGGAGAAAGAAAGAAAGAAAGAGTGCAGCCTAACCCCTGACGTGGGGAAAAGTGGGTACCCTGGCCCTCATGGGGGGGGAGAAAGAAAGAAAGAAAGAGTGCAGCCTAACCCCTGACGTGGGGAAAAGTGGGTACCCTGGCCCTCATGGGGGGGGAGAAAGAAAGAAAGAAAGAGTGCAGCCTAACCCCTGACGTGGGGAAAAGTGGGTACCCTGGCCCTCATGATGGGGGGAGAAAGAAAGAAAGAAAGAGTGCAGCCTAACCCCTGACGTGGGGAAAAGTGGGTACCCTGGCCCTCATGATGGGGGGAGAAAGAAAGAAAGAAAGAGTGCAGCCTAACCCCTGACGTGGGGAAAAGTGGGTACCCTGGCCCTCATGATGGGGGGAGAAAGAAAGAAAGAAAGAGTGCAGCCTAACCCCAGACGTGGGGAAAAGTGGGTACCCTGGCCCTCATGCGGGGGGGAGAAAGAAAGAAAGAAAGAGTGCAGCCTAACCCCTGACGTGGGGAAAAGTGGGTACCCTGGCCCTCATGATGGGGGGAGAAAGAAAGAAAGAAAGAGTGCAGCCTAACCCCTGACGTGGGGAAAAGTGGGTACCCTGGCCCTCATGATGGGGGGAGAAAGAAAGAAAGAAAGAGTGCAGCCTAACCCCTGACGTGGGGAAAAGTGGGTACCCTGGCCCTCATGATGGGGGGGAGAAAGAAAGAAAGAAAGAGTGCAGCCTAACCCCTGACGTGGGGAAAAGTGGGTACCCTGGCCCTCATGATGGGGGGAGAAAGAAAGAAAGAAAGAGTGCAGCCTAACCCCTGACGTGGGGAAAAGTGGGTACCCTGGCCCTCATGGGGGGGGAGAAAGAAAGAAAGAAAGAGTGCAGCCTAACCCCTGACGTGGGGAAAAGTGGGTACCCTGGCCCTCATGATGGGGGGAGAAAGAAAGAAAGAAAGAGTGCAGCCTAACCCCTGACGTGGGGAAAAGTGGGTACCCTGGCCCTCATGAGGGGGGGAGAAAGAAAGAAAGAAAGAGTGCAGCCTAACCCCTGACGTGGGGAAAAGTGGGTACCCTGGCCCTCATGATGGGGGGAGAAAGAAAGAAAGAAAGAGTGCAGCCTAACCCCTGACGTGGGGAAAAGTGGGTACCCTGGCCCTCATGGGGGGGGAGAAAGAAAGAAAGAAAGAGTGCAGCCTAACCCCTGACGTGGGGAAAAGTGGGTACCCTGGCCCTCATGGGGGGGGAGAAAGAAAGAAAGAAAGAGTGCAGCCTAACCCCTGACGTGGGGAAAAGTGGGTACCCTGGCCCTCATGATGGGGGGAGAAAGAAAGAAAGAAAGAGTGCAGCCTAACCCCTGACGTGGGGAAAAGTGGGTACCCTGGCCCTCATGATGGGGGGAGAAAGAAAGAAAGAAAGAGTGCAGCCTAACCCCTGACGTGGGGAAAAGTGGGTACCCTGGCCCTCATGGGGGGGGAGAAAGAAAGAAAGAAAGAGTGCAGCCTAACCCCTGACGTGGGGAAAAGTGGGTACCCTGGCCCTCATGGGGGGGGAGAAAGAAAGAAAGAAAGAGTGCAGCCTAACCCCTGACGTGGGGAAAAGTGGGTACCCTGGCCCTCATGGGGGGGGAGAAAGAAAGAAAGAAAGAGTGCAGCCTAACCCCTGACGTGGGGAAAAGTGGGTACCCTGGCCCTCATGATGGGGGGAGAAAGAAAGAAAGAAAGAGTGCAGCCTAACCCCTGACGTGGGGAAAAGTGGGTACCCTGGCCCTCATGATGGGGGGAGAAAGAAAGAAAGAAAGAGTGCAGCCTAACCCCTGACGTGGGGAAAAGTGGGTACCCTGGCCCTCATGATGGGGGGAGAAAGAAAGAAAGAAAGAGTGCAGCCTAACCCCTGACGTGGGGAAAAGTGGGTACCCTGGCCCTCATGATGGGGGGAGAAAGAAAGAAAGAAAGAGTGCAGCCTAACCCCTGACGTGGGGAAAAGTGGGTACCCTGGCCCTCATGGGGGGGGAGAAAGAAAGAAAGAAAGAGTGCAGCCTAACCCCTGACGTGGGGAAAAGTGGGTACCCTGGCCCTCATGATGGGGGGAGAAAGAAAGAAAGAAAGAGTGCAGCCTAACCCCTGACGTGGGGAAAAGTGGGTACCCTGGCCCTCATGATGGGGGGAGAAAGAAAGAAAGAAAGAGTGCAGCCTAACCCCTGACGTGGGGAAAAGTGGGTACCCTGGCCCTCATGGGGGGGGAGAAAGAAAGAAAGAAAGAAGAGTGCAGCCTAACCCCTGACGTGGGGAAAAGTGGGTACCCTGGCCCTCATGATGGGGGGAGAAAGAAAGAAAGAAAGAGTGCAGCCTAACCCCTGACGTGGGGAAAAGTGGGTACCCTGGCCCTCATGATGGGGGGAGAAAGAAAGAAAGAAAGAGTGCAGCCTAACCCCTGACGTGGGGAAAAGTGGGTACCCTGGCCCTCATGATGGGGGGAGAAAGAAAGAAAGAAAGAGTGCAGCCTAACCCCTGACGTGGGGAAAAGTGGGTACCCTGGCCCTCATGGGGGGGGAGAAAGAAAGAAAGAAAGAGTGCAGCCTAACCCCTGACGTGGGGAAAAGTGGGTACCCTGGCCCTCATGATGGGGGGGAGAAAGAAAGAAAGAAAGAGTGCAGCCTAACCCCTGACGTGGGGAAAAGTGGGTACCCTGGCCCTCATGATGGGGGGAGAAAGAAAGAAAGAAAGAGTGCAGCCTAACCCCTGACGTGGGGAAAAGTGGGTACCCTGGCCCTCATGATGGGGGGAGAAAGAAAGAAAGAAAGAGTGCAGCCTAACCCCTGACGTGGGGAAAAGTGGGTACCCTGGCCCTCATGAGGGGGGGAGAAAGAAAGAAAGAAAGAGTGCAGCCTAACCCCTGACGTGGGGAAAAGTGGGTACCCTGGCCCTCATGGGGGGGGAGAAAGAAAGAAAGAAAGAGTGCAGCCTAACCCCTGACGTGGGGAAAAGTGGGTACCCTGGCCCTCATGATGGGGGGAGAAAGAAAGAAAGAAAGAGTGCAGCCTAACCCCTGACGTGGGGAAAAGTGGGTACCCTGGCCCTCATGATGGGGGGAGAAAGAAAGAAAGAAAGAGTGCAGCCTAACCCCTGACGTGGGGAAAAGTGGGTACCCTGGCCCTCATGGGGGGGGAGAAAGAAAGAAAGAAAGAGTGCAGCCTAACCCCTGACGTGGGGAAAAGTGGGTACCCTGGCCCTCATGGGGGGGGAGAAAGAAAGAAAGAAAGAGTGCAGCCTAACCCCTGACGTGGGGAAAAGTGGGTACCCTGGCCCTCATGATGGGGGGAGAAAGAAAGAAAGAAAGAGTGCAGCCTAACCCCTGACGTGGGGAAAAGTGGGTACCCTGGCCCTCATGATGGGGGGAGAAAGAAAGAAAGAAAGAGTGCAGCCTAACCCCTGACGTGGGGAAAAGTGGGTACCCTGGCCCTCATGATGGGGGGAGAAAGAAAGAAAGAAAGAGTGCAGCCTAACCCCTGACGTGGGGAAAAGTGGGTACCCTGGCCCTCATGATGGGGGGAGAAAGAAAGAAAGAAAGAGTGCAGCCTAACCCCTGACGTGGGGAAAAGTGGGTACCCTGGCCCTCATGATGGGGGGAGAAAGAAAGAAAGAAAGAGTGCAGCCTAACCCCTGACGTGGGGAAAAGTGGGTACCCTGGCCCTCATGATGGGGGGAGAAAGAAAGAAAGAAAGAGTGCAGCCTAACCCCTGACGTGGGGAAAAGTGGGTACCCTGGCCCTCATGGGGGGGGAGAAAGAAAGAAAGAAAGAGTGCAGCCTAACCCCTGACGTGGGGAAAAGTGGGTACCCTGGCCCTCATGGGGGGGGAGAAAGAAAGAAAGAAAGAGTGCAGCCTAACCCCTGACGTGGGGAAAAGTGGGTACCCTGGCCCTCATGGGGGGGGAGAAAGAAAGAAAGAAAGAGTGCAGCCTAACCCCTGACGTGGGGAAAAGTGGGTACCCTGGCCCTCATGATGGGGGGAGAAAGAAAGAAAGAAAGAGTGCAGCCTAACCCCTGACGTGGGGAAAAGTGGGTACCCTGGCCCTCATGGGGGGGAGAAGAAAGAAAGAAAGAAAGAGTGCAGCCTAACCCCTGACGTGGGGAAAAGTGGGTACCCTGGCCCTCATGGGGGGGGAGAAAGAAAGAAAGAAAGAGTGCAGCCTAACCCCTGACGTGGGGAAAAGTGGGTACCCTGGCCCTCCTGATGGGGGGAGAAAGAAAGAAAGAAAGAGTGCAGCCTAACCCCTGACGTGGGGAAAAGTGGGTACCCTGGCCCTCATGATGGGGGGAGAAAGAAAGAAAGAAAGAGTGCAGCCTAACCCCTGACGTGGGGAAAAGTGGGTACCCTGGCCCTCATGGGGGGGGAGAAAGAAAGAAAGAAAGAGTGCAGCCTAACCCCTGACGTGGGGAAAAGTGGGTACCCTGGCCCTCATGATGGGGGGAGAAAGAAAGAAAGAAAGAGTGCAGCCTAACCCCTGACGTGGGGAAAAGTGGGTACCCTGGCCCTCATGATGGGGGGAGAAAGAAAGAAAGAAAGAGTGCAGCCTAACCCCTGACGTGGGGAAAAGTGGGTACCCTGGCCCTCATGGGGGGGGAGAAAGAAAGAAAGAAAGAGTGCAGCCTAACCCCTGACGTGGGGAAAAGTGGGTACCCTGGCCCTCATGGGGGGGGAGAAAGAAAGAAAGAAAGAGTGCAGCCTAACCCCTGACGTGGGGAAAAGTGGGTACCCTGGCCCTCATGATGGGGGGAGAAAGAAAGAAAGAAAGAGTGCAGCCTAACCCCTGACGTGGGGAAAAGTGGGTACCCTGGCCCTCATGGGGGGGGAGAAAGAAAGAAAGAAAGAGTGCAGCCTAACCCCTGACGTGGGGAAAAGTGGGTACCCTGGCCCTCATGGGGGGGGAGAAAGAAAGAAAGAAAGAGTGCAGCCTAACCCCTGACGTGGGGAAAAGTGGGTACCCTGGCCCTCATGGGGGGGGAGAAAGAAAGAAAGAAAGAGTGCAGCCTAACCCCTGACGTGGGGAAAAGTGGGTACCCTGGCCCTCATGATGGGGGGAGAAAGAAAGAAAGAAAGAGTGCAGCCTAACCCCTGACGTGGGGAAAAGTGGGTACCCTGGCCCTCATGGGGGGGGAGAAAGAAAGAAAGAAAGAGTGCAGCCTAACCCCTGACGTGGGGAAAAGTGGGTACCCTGGCCCTCATGGGGGGGGAGAAAGAAAGAAAGAAAGAGTGCAGCCTAACCCCTGACGTGGGGAAAAGTGGGTACCCTGGCCCTCATGGGGGGGGAGAAAGAAAGAAAGAAAGAGTGCAGCCTAACCCCTGACGTGGGGAAAAGTGGGTACCCTGGCCCTCATGGGGGGGGAGAAAGAAAGAAAGAAAGAGTGCAGCCTAACCCCTGACGTGGGGAAAAGTGGGTACCCTGGCCCTCATGATGGGGGGAGAAAGAAAGAAAGAAAGAGTGCAGCCTAACCCCTGACGTGGGGAAAAGTGGGTACCCTGGCCCTCATGGGGGGGGAGAAAGAAAGAAAGAAAGAGTGCAGCCTAACCCCTGACGTGGGGAAAAGTGGGTACCCTGGCCCTCATGATGGGGGGAGAAAGAAAGAAAGAAAGAGTGCAGCCTAACCCCTGACGTGGGGAAAAGTGGGTACCCTGGCCCTCATGATGGGGGGAGAAAGAAAGAAAGAAAGAGTGCAGCCTAACCCCTGACGTGGGGAAAAGTGGGTACCCTGGCCCTCATGGGGGGGGAGAAAGAAAGAAAGAAAGAGTGCAGCCTAACCCCTGACGTGGGGAAAAGTGGGTACCCTGGCCCTCATGATGGGGGGAGAAAGAAAGAAAGAAAGAGTGCAGCCTAACCCCTGACGTGGGGAAAAGTGGGTACCCTGGCCCTCATGATGGGGGGAGAAAGAAAGAAAGAAAGAGTGCAGCCTAACCCCTGACGTGGGGAAAAGTGGGTACCCTGGCCCTCATGATGGGGGGAGAAAGAAAGAAAGAAAGAGTGCAGCCTAACCCCTGACGTGGGGAAAAGTGGGTACCCTGGCCCTCATGATGGGGGGAGAAAGAAAGAAAGAAAGAGTGCAGCCTAACCCCTGACGTGGGGAAAAGTGGGTACCCTGGCCCTCATGGGGGGGGAGAAAGAAAGAAAGAAAGAGTGCAGCCTAACCCCTGACGTGGGGAAAAGTGGGTACCCTGGCCCTCATGGGGGGGGAGAAAGAAAGAAAGAAAGAGTGCAGCCTAACCCCTGACGTGGGGAAAAGTGGGTACCCTGGCCCTCATGATGGGGGGAGAAAGAAAGAAAGAAAGAGTGCAGCCTAACCCCTGACGTGGGGAAAAGTGGGTACCCTGGCCCTCATGGGGGGGGAGAAAGAAAGAAAGAAAGAGTGCAGCCTAACCCCTGACGTGGGGAAAAGTGGGTACCCTGGCCCTCATGATGGGGGGAGAAAGAAAGAAAGAAAGAGTGCAGCCTAACCCCTGACGTGGGGAAAAGTGGGTACCCTGGCCCTCATGGGGGGGGAGAAAGAAAGAAAGAAAGAGTGCAGCCTAACCCCTGACGTGGGGAAAAGTGGGTACCCTGGCCCTCATGGGGGGGGAGAAAGAAAGAAAGAAAGAGTGCAGCCTAACCCCTGACGTGGGGAAAAGTGGGTACCCTGGCCCTCATGAGGGGGGGAGAAAGAAAGAAAGAAAGAGTGCAGCCTAACCCCTGACGTGGGGAAAAGTGGGTACCCTGGCCCTCATGATGGGGGGAGAAAGAAAGAAAGAAAGAGTGCAGCCTAACCCCTGACGTGGGGAAAAGTGGGTACCCTGGCCCTCATGATGGGGGGAGAAAGAAAGAAAGAAAGAGTGCAGCCTAACCCCTGACGTGGGGAAAAGTGGGTACCCTGGCCCTCATGGGGGGGGAGAAAGAAAGAAAGAAAGAGTGCAGCCTAACCCCTGACGTGGGGAAAAGTGGGTACCCTGGCCCTCATGATGGGGGGAGAAAGAAAGAAAGAAAGAGTGCAGCCTAACCCCTGACGTGGGGAAAAGTGGGTACCCTGGCCCTCATGATGGGGGGAGAAAGAAAGAAAGAAAGAGTGCAGCCTAACCCCTGACGTGGGGAAAAGTGGGTACCCTGGCCCTCATGGGGGGGGAGAAAGAAAGAAAGAAAGAGTGCAGCCTAACCCCTGACGTGGGGAAAAGTGGGTACCCTGGCCCTCATGATGGGGGGAGAAAGAAAGAAAGAAAGAGTGCAGCCTAACCCCTGACGTGGGGAAAAGTGGGTACCCTGGCCCTCATGATGGGGGGAGAAAGAAAGAAAGAAAGAGTGCAGCCTAACCCCTGACGTGGGGAAAAGTGGGTACCCTGGCCCTCATGATGGGGGGAGAAAGAAAGAAAGAAAGAGTGCAGCCTAACCCCTGACGTGGGGAAAAGTGGGTACCCTGGCCCTCATGGGGGGGGAGAAAGAAAGAAAGAAAGAGTGCAGCCTAACCCCTGACGTGGGGAAAAGTGGGTACCCTGGCCCTCATGGGGGGGGAGAAAGAAAGAAAGAAAGAGTGCAGCCTAACCCCTGACGTGGGGAAAAGTGGGTACCCTGGCCCTCATGATGGGGGGAGAAAGAAGAAAGAAAGAAAGAGTGCAGCCTAACCCCTGACGTGGGGAAAAGTGGGTACCCTGGCCCTCATGATGGGGGGAGAAAGAAAGAAAGAAAGAGTGCAGCCTAACCCCTGACGTGGGGAAAAGTGGGTACCCTGGCCCTCATGGGGGGGGAGAAAGAAAGAAAGAAAGAGTGCAGCCTAACCCCTGACGTGGGGAAAAGTGGGTACCCTGGCCCTCATGATGGGGGGAGAAAGAAAGAAAGAAAGAGTGCAGCCTAACCCCTGACGTGGGGAAAAGTGGGTACCCTGGCCCTCATGATGGGGGGAGAAAGAAAGAAAGAAAGAGTGCAGCCTAACCCCTGACGTGGGGAAAAGTGGGTACCCTGGCCCTCATGGGGGGGGAGAAAGAAAGAAAGAAAGAGTGCAGCCTAACCCCTGACGTGGGGAAAAGTGGGTACCCTGGCCCTCAGGAGGGGGGGAGAAAGAAAGAAAGAAAGAGTGCAGCCTAACCCCTGACGTGGGGAAAAGTGGGTACCCTGGCCCTCATGGGGGGGGAGAAAGAAAGAAAGAAAGAGTGCAGCCTAACCCCTGACGTGGGGAAAAGTGGGTACCCTGGCCCTCATGAGGGGGGGAGAAAGAAAGAAAGAAAGAGTGCAGCCTAACCCCTGACGTGGGGAAAAGTGGGTACCCTGGCCCTCATGGGGGGGGAGAAAGAAAGAAAGAAAGAGTGCAGCCTAACCCCTGACGTGGGGAAAAGTGGGTACCCTGGCCCTCATGGGGGGGGAGAAAGAAAGAAAGAAAGAAAGAGTGCAGCCTAACCCCTGACGTGGGGAAAAGTGGGTACCCTGGCCCTCATGGGGGGGGAGAAGAAAGAAAGAAAGAAAGAGTGCAGCCTAACCCCTGACGTGGGGAAAAGTGGGTACCCTGGCCCTCATGGGGGGGGAGAAAGAAAGAAAGAAAGAGTGCAGCCTAACCCCTGACGTGGGGAAAAGTGGGTACCCTGGCCCTCATGAGGGGGGGAGAAAGAAAGAAAGAAAGAGTGCAGCCTAACCCCTGACGTGGGGAAAAGTGGGTACCCTGGCCCTCATGATGGGGGGAGAAAGAAAGAAAGAAAGAGTGCAGCCTAACCCCTGACGTGGGGAAAAGTGGGTACCCTGGCCCTCATGAGGGGGGGAGAAAGAAAGAAAGAAAGAGTGCAGCCTAACCCCTGACGTGGGGAAAAGTGGGTACCCTGGCCCTCATGGGGGGGGAGAAAGAAAGAAAGAAAGAGTGCAGCCTAACCCCTGACGTGGGGAAAAGTGGGTACCCTGGCCCTCATGATGGGGGGAGAAAGAAAGAAAGAAAGAGTGCAGCCTAACCCCTGACGTGGGGAAAAGTGGGTACCCTGGCCCTCATGATGGGGGGAGAAAGAAAGAAAGAAAGAGTGCAGCCTAACCCCTGACGTGGGGAAAAGTGGGTACCCTGGCCCTCATGATGGGGGGAGAAAGAAAGAAAGAAAGAGTGCAGCCTAACCCCTGACGTGGGGAAAAGTGGGTACCCTGGCCCTCATGGGGGGGGAGAAAGAAAGAAAGAAAGAGTGCAGCCTAACCCCTGACGTGGGGAAAAGTGGGTACCCTGGCCCTCATGGGGGGGGAGAAAGAAAGAAAGAAAGAGTGCAGCCTAACCCCTGACGTGGGGAAAAGTGGGTACCCTGGCCCTCATGGGGGGGGAGAAAGAAAGAAAGAAAGAGTGCAGCCTAACCCCTGACGTGGGGAAAAGTGGGTACCCTGGCCCTCATGGGGGGGGAGAAAGAAAGAAAGAAAGAAAGAGTGCAGCCTAACCCCTGACGTGGGGAAAAGTGGGTACCCTGGCCCTCATGATGGGGGGAGAAAGAAATAAAGAAAGAGTGCAGCCTAACCCCTGACGTGGGGAAAAGTGGGTACCCTGGCCCTCATGGGGGGGGAGAAAGAAAGAAAGAAAGAGTGCAGCCTAACCCCTGACGTGGGGAAAAGTGGGTACCCTGGCCCTCATGAGGGGGGGAGAAAGAAAGAAAGAAAGAGTGCAGCCTAACCCCTGACGTGGGGAAAAGTGGGTACCCTGGCCCTCATGGGGGGGGAGAAAGAAAGAAAGAAAGAGTGCAGCCTAACCCCTGACGTGGGGAAAAGTGGGTACCCTGGCCCTCATGATGGGGGGAGAAAGAAAGAAAGAAAGAGTGCAGCCTAACCCCTGACGTGGGGAAAAGTGGGTACCCTGGCCCTCATGGGGGGGGAGAAAGAAAGAAAGAAAGAGTGCAGCCTAACCCCTGACGTGGGGAAAAGTGGGTACCCTGGCCCTCATGATGGGGGGAGAAAGAAAGAAAGAAAGAGTGCAGCCTAACCCCTGACGTGGGGAAAAGTGGGTACCCTGGCCCTCATGGGGGGGGAGAAAGAAAGAAAGAAAGAGTGCAGCCTAACCCCTGACGTGGGGAAAAGTGGGTACCCTGGCCCTCATGAGGGGGGGAGAAAGAAAGAAAGAAAGAGTGCAGCCTAACCCCTGACGTGGGGAAAAGTGGGTACCCTGGCCCTCATGGGGGGGGAGAAAGAAAGAAAGAAAGAGTGCAGCCTAACCCCTGACGTGGGGAAAAGTGGGTACCCTGGCCCTCATGATGGGGGGAGAAAGAAAGAAAGAAAGAGTGCAGCCTAACACCTGACTTGGGGAAAAGTGGGTACCCTGGCCCTCATGAGGGGGGGCGAAAGAAAGAAAGAAAGAGTGCAGCCTAACCCCTGACGTGGGGAAAAGTGGGTACCCTGGCCCTCATGAGGGGGGGAGAAAGAAAGAAAGAAAGAGTGCAGCCTAACCCCTGACGTGGGGAAAAGTGGGTACCCTGGCCCTCATGATGGGGGGAGAAAGAAAGAAAGAAAGAGTGCAGCCTAACCCCTGACGTGGGGAAAAGTGGGTACCCTGGCCCTCATGATGGGGGGAGAAAGAAAGAAAGAAAGAGTGCAGCCTAACCCCTGACGTGGGGAAAAGTGGGTACCCTGGCCCTCATGGGGGGGGAGAAATAAAGAAAGAAAGAAAGAGTGCAGCCTAACCCCTGACGTGGGGAAAAGTGGGTACCCTGGCCCTCATGGGGGGGGAGAAAGAAAGAAAGAAAGAGTGCAGCCTAACCCCTGACGTGGGGAAAAGTGGGTACCCTGGCCCTCATGATGGGGGGAGAAAGAAAGAAAGAAAGAGTGCAGCCTAACCCCTGACGTGGGGAAAAGTGGGTACCCTGGCCCTCATGGGGGGGGAGAAAGAAAGAAAGAAAGAGTGCAGCCTAACCCCTGACGTGGGGAAAAGTGGGTACCCTGGCCCTCATGGGGGGGGAGAAAGAAAGAAAGAAAGAGTGCAGCCTAACCCCTGACGTGGGGAAAAGTGGGTACCCTGGCCCTCTTGATGGGGGGAGAAAGAAAGAAAGAAAGAGTGCAGCCTAACCCCTGACGTGGGGAAAAGTGGGTACCCTGGCCCTCATGATGGGGGGAGAAAGAAAGAAAGAAAGTGTGCAGCCTAACCCCTGACGTGGGGAAAAGTGGGTACCCTGGCCCTCATGATGGGGGGGAGAAAGAAAGAAAGAAAGAGTGCAGCCTAACCCCTGACGTGGGGAAAAGTGGGTACCCTGGCCCTCATGGGGGGGGAGAAAGAAAGAAAGAAAGAGTGCAGCCTAACCCCTGACGTGGGGAAAAGTGGGTACCCTGGCCCTCATGGGGGGGGAGAAGAAAGAAAGAAAGAAAGAGTGCAGCCTAACCCCTGACGTGGGGAAAAGTGGGTACCCTGGCCCTCATGATGGGGGGAGAAAGAAAGAAAGAAAGAGTGCAGCCTAACCCCTGACGTGGGGAAAAGTGGGTACCCTGGCCCTCATGGGGGGGGAGAAAGAAAGAAAGAAAGAGTGCAGCCTAACCCCTGACGTGGGGAAAAGTGGGTACCCTGGCCCTCATGATGGGGGGAGAAAGAAAGAAAGAAAGAGTGCAGCCTAACCCCTGACGTGGGGAAAAGTGGGTACCCTGGCCCTCATGATGGGGGGAGAAAGAAAGAAAGAAAGAGTGCAGCCTAACCCCTGACGTGGGGAAAAGTGGGTACCCTGGCCCTCATGGGGGGGGAGAAAGAAAGAAAGAAAGAGTGCAGCCTAACCCCTGACGTGGGGAAAAGTGGGTACCCTGGCCCTCATGATGGGGGGAGAAAGAAAGAAAGAAAGAGTGCAGCCTAACCCCTGACGTGGGGAAAAGTGGGTACCCTGGCCCTCATGGGGGGGGAGAAAGAAAGAAAGAAAGAGTGCAGCCTAACCCCTGACGTGGGGAAAAGTGGGTACCCTGGCCCTCATGATGGGGGGAGAAAGAAAGAAAGAAAGAGTGCAGCCTAACCCCTGACGTGGGGAAAAGTGGGTACCCTGGCCCTCATGAGGGGGGGAGAAAGAAAGAAAGAAAGAGTGCAGCCTAACCCCTGACGTGGGGAAAAGTGGGTACCCTGGCCCTCATGGGGGGGGAGAAAGAAAGAAAGAAAGAGTGCAGCCTAACCCCTGACGTGGGGAAAAGTGGGTACCCTGGCCCTCATGGGGGGGGAGAAAGAAAGAAAGAAAGAGTGCAGCCTAACCCCTGACGTGGGGAAAAGTGGGTACCCTGGCCCTCATGATGGGGGGAGAAAGAAAGAAAGAAAGAGTGCAGCCTAACCCCTGACGTGGGGAAAAGTGGGTACCCTGGCCCTCATGGGGGGGGAGAAAGAAAGAAAGAAAGAGTGCAGCCTAACCCCTGACGTGGGGAAAAGTGGGTACCCTGGCCCTCATGATGGGGGGAGAAAGAAAGAAAGAAAGAGTGCAGCCTAACCCCTGACGTGGGGAAAAGTGGGTACCCTGGCCCTCATGAGGGGGGGAGAAAGAAAGAAAGAAAGAGTGCAGCCTAACCCCTGACGTGGGGAAAAGTGGGTACCCTGGCCCTCATGAGGGGGGGAGAAAGAAAGAAAGAAAGAGTGCAGCCTAACCCCTGACGTGGGGAAAAGTGGGTACCCTGGCCCTCATGATGGGGGGAGAAAGAAAGAAAGAAAGAGTGCAGCCTAACCCCTGACGTGGGGAAAAGTGGGTACCCTGGCCCTCATGGGGGGGGAGAAAGAAAGAAAGAAAGAGTGCAGCCTAACCCCTGACGTGGGGAAAAGTGGGTACCCTGGCCCTCATGAGGGGGGGAGAAAGAAAGAAAGAAAGAGTGCAGCCTAACCCCTGACGTGGGGAAAAGTGGGTACCCTGGCCCTCATGGGGGGGGAGAAAGAAAGAAAGAAAGAGTGCAGCCTAACCCCTGACGTGGGGAAAAGTGGGTACCCTGGCCCTCATGATGGGGGGAGAAAGAAAGAAAGAAAGAGTGCAGCCTAACCCCTGACGTGGGGAAAAGTGGGTACCCTGGCCCTCATGATGGGGGGAGAAAGAAAGAAAGAAAGAGTGCAGCCTAACCCCTGACGTGGGGAAAAGTGGGTACCCTGGCCCTCATGGGGGGGGAGAAAGAAAGAAAGAAAGAGTGCAGCCTAACCCCTGACGTGGGGAAAAGTGGGTACCCTGGCCCTCATGATGGGGGGAGAAAGAAAGAAAGAAAGAGTGCAGCCTAACCCCTGACGTGGGGAAAAGTGGGTACCCTGGCCCTCATGATGGGGGGAGAAAGAAAGAAAGAAAGAGTGCAGCCTAACCCCTGACGTGGGGAAAAGTGGGTACCCTGGCCCTCATGATGGGGGGGAGAAAGAAAGAAAGAAAGAGTGCAGCCTAACCCCTGACGTGGGGAAAAGTGGGTACCCTGGCCCTCATGATGGGGGGAGAAAGAAAGAAAGAAAGAGTGCAGCCTAACCCCTGACGTGGGGAAAAGTGGGTACCCTGGCCCTCATGATGGGGGGAGAAAGAAAGAAAGAAAGAGTGCAGCCTAACCCCTGACGTGGGGAAAAGTGGGTACCCTGGCCCTCATGGGGGGGGAGAAAGAAAGAAAGAAAGAGTGCAGCCTAACCCCTGACGTGGGGAAAAGTGGGTACCCTGGCCCTCATGGGGGGGGAGAAAGAAAGAAAGAAAGAGTGCAGCCTAACCCCTGACGTGGGGAAAAGTGGGTACCCTGGCCCTCATGATGGGGGGAGAAAGAAAGAAAGAAAGAGTGCAGCCTAACCCCTGACGTGGGGAAAAGTGGGTACCCTGGCCCTCATGAGGGGGGGAGAAAGAAAGAAAGAAAGAGTGCAGCCTAACCCCTGACGTGGGGAAAAGTGGGTACCCTGGCCCTCATGATGGGGGGAGAAAGAAAGAAAGAAAGAGTGCAGCCTAACCCCTGACGTGGGGAAAAGTGGGTACCCTGGCCCTCATGGGGGGGGAGAAAGAAAGAAAGAAAGAGTGCAGCCTAACCCCTGACGTGGGGAAAAGTGGGTACCCTGGCCCTCATGGGGGGGGAGAAAGAAAGAAAGAAAGAGTGCAGCCTAACCCCTGACGTGGGGAAAAGTGGGTACCCTGGCCCTCATGATGGGGGGAGAGAAAGAAAGAAAGAAAGAGTGCAGCCTAACCCCTGACGTGGGGAAAAGTGGGTACCCTGGCCCTCATGATGGGGGGAGAAAGAAAGAAAGAAAGAGTGCAGCCTAACCCCTGACGTGGGGAAAAGTGGGTACCCTGGCCCTCATGGGGGGGGAGAAAGAAAGAAAGAAAGAGTGCAGCCTAACCCCTGACGTGGGGAAAAGTGGGTACCCTGGCCCTCATGGGGGGGGAGAAAGAAAGAAAGAAAGAGTGCAGCCTAACCCCTGACGTGGGGAAAAGTGGGTACCCTGGCCCTCATGATGGGGGGAGAAAGAAAGAAAGAAAGAGTGCAGCCTAACCCCTGACGTGGGGAAAAGTGGGTACCCTGGCCCTCATGGGGGGGGAGAAAGAAAGAAAGAAAGAGTGCAGCCTAACCCCTGACGTGGGGAAAAGTGGGTACCCTGGCCCTCATGGGGGGGGAGAAAGAAAGAAAGAAAGAGTGCAGCCTAACCCCTGACGTGGGGAAAAGTGGGTACCCTGGCCCTCATGGGGGGGGAGAAAGAAAGAAAGAAAGAGTGCAGCCTAACCCCTGACGTGGGGAAAAGTGGGTACCCTGGCCCTCATGGGGGGGGAGAAAGAAAGAAAGAAAGAGTGCAGCCTAACCCCTGACGTGGGGAAAAGTGGGTACCCTGGCCCTCATGATGGGGGGAGAAAGAAAGAAAGAAAGAGTGCAGCCTAACCCCTGACGTGGGGAAAAGTGGGTACCCTGGCCCTCATGGGGGGGGAGAAAGAAAGAAAGAAAGAGTGCAGCCTAACCCCTGACGTGGGGAAAAGTGGGTACCCTGGCCCTCATGATGGGGGGAGAAAGAAAGAAAGAAAGAGTGCAGCCTAACCCCTGACGTGGGGAAAAGTGGGTACCCTGGCCCTCATGAGGGGGGGAGAAAGAAAGAAAGAAAGAGTGCAGCCTAACCCCTGACGTGGGGAAAAGTGGGTACCCTGGCCCTCATGATGGGGGGAGAAAGAAAGAAAGAAAGAGTGCAGCCTAACCCCTGACGTGGGGAAAAGTGGGTACCCTGGCCCTCATGGGGGGGGAGAAAGAAAGAAAGAAAGAGTGCAGCCTAACCCCTGACGTGGGGAAAAGTGGGTACCCTGGCCCTCATGGGGGGGGGAGAAAGAAAGAAAGAAAGAGTGCAGCCTAACCCCTGACGTGGGGAAAAGTGGGTACCCTGGCCCTCATGGGGGGGGAGAAAGAAAGAAAGAAAGAGTGCAGCCTAACCCCTGACGTGGGGAAAAGTGGGTACCCTGGCCCTCATGATGGGGGGAGAAAGAAAGAAAGAAAGAGTGCAGCCTAACCCCTGACGTGGGGAAAAGTGGGTACCCTGGCCCTCATGGGGGGGGAGAAAGAAAGAAAGAAAGAGTGCAGCCTAACCCCTGACGTGGGGAAAAGTGGGTACCCTGGCCCTCATGGGGGGGGAGAAAGAAAGAAAGAAAGAGTGCAGCCTAACCCCTGACGTGGGGAAAAGTGGGTACCCTGGCCCTCATGATGGGGGGAGAAAGAAAGAAAGAAAGAGTGCAGCCTAACCCCTGACGTGGGGAAAAGTGGGTACCCTGGCCCTCATGGGGGGGGAGAAAGAAAGAAAGAAAGAGTGCAGCCTAACCCCTGACGTGGGGAAAAGTGGGTACCCTGGCCCTCATGGGGGGGGAGAAAGAAAGAAAGAAAGAAAGAGTGCAGCCTAACCCCTGACGTGGGGAAAAGTGGGTACCCTGGCCCTCATGGGGGGGGAGAAAGAAAGAAAGAAAGAGTGCAGCCTAACCCCTGACGTGGGGAAAAGTGGGTACCCTGGCCCTCATGATGGGGGGAGAAAGAAAGAAAGAAAGAGTGCAGCCTAACCCCTGACGTGGGGAAAAGTGGGTACCCTGGCCCTCATGGGGGGGGAGAAAGAAAGAAAGAAAGAGTGCAGCCTAACCCCTGACGTGGGGAAAAGTGGGTACCCTGGCCCTCATGGGGGGGAAAAAAATAGTGCAGCCTAACCCTAATGTCAGGAAGAGTGCGGCCTAACCCGAATGTCAGGAAGAGTGCAGGCCTAACCCGAATGTCAGGAAGAGTGCGGCATAATCCTAATGTCTGGAAGAGTGCGGCCTAACCCTAATGTCATGAAGAGTGCACCCTAACCCTAATGTCAGGAAGTCTGTACCCTAACACTAATTTCAGAAAGAGTGCACCATAACCCTAATGTCAGGAAGAGTGTACCCTAACCCTAATGTCAGGAAGAGTGCAACCCAAACCCTAATGTCAGGAAGAGTGTACCCTAACCCTAATGTCAGGAAGAGTGCACCCAAAACCCTAATGTCAGGAAGAGTGTACCCTAACCCTAATGTCAGGAAGAGTGTACCCTAACCCTAGTGACGACCCTAGCCCTAGCGGCGACCCGGGACGGATCTACCTAGCGCCTAATTTGCCTTGCCTTGCCGTCATCTATCATCTCTCATCTGCCATCTATCATCTGCCATGTATCATGTATACATCTGTCATCATCTATCATCTACCATCGATCATGTACTCATCTAACATCATCTATCATCTAGCATTGACTTACCTGCAAAATTGACTTACCTGCAAAATTGACTTACCTGCCAAAACATCATAGGGGTACAGAAACAACCCATACAAGTACAAGATCAATAGCCCCTCCCATCCACCCCCACCCTCTGCTTTTTCAGTTAAGGCAACAATTACAACAAGTTACAGTCAGGGAGGAAAAAATCATAGGGGTACAGGAACAACCAATACAAGTACAAGATCAATACTCCATCCCATCCACCCTCACCCTCTCCTTTTTCAATTAACACAACAATTACAACAAGTTACAGTCAGGGAGGAAAACATCATAGGGGTACAGAAACAACCCATACAAGATCAATAGTCCATCCAATCCACCCCCACCCTCTCCTTTTTCAGTTAAGGCAACAATTATAACAAGTTACAGTCAGGGAGGAAAACATCATAGGGGTAGAGAAACAACCCATACAAGATCAATAGTCCATCCCATCCACCCTCACCCTCTCTTTTTTCAATTAACACAGCAATTACAACAAGTTACAGTCAGGGAGGAAAAATCATAGGGGTACAGAAACAACCAATACAAGTACAAGATCAATAGTCCATCCCATCCACCCTCACCCTCTCCTTTTTCAATTAACACAACAATCATAACAAGTTACAGTCAGGGAGGAAAACATCATAGTGGTACAGAAAACAATCCATACAAGATTAATAGCCCTCCCATCCACCCCACCCTCTGCTTTTTCAGTTAAGGCAACAATTACAAACAGTTACAGTCAGGGAGGAAAAAATCATAGGGGTACAGAAACAACCATACAAGTACAGAGATCAATAGCCCCTCCCATCCACCCCCACCCTCTGCTTTTTCAGTTAAGGCAACAATTACAACAAGTTACAGTCAGGGAGGAAAAAATCATAGGGGTACAGAAACAACCCATACAAGATCAATAGTCCATCCCATCCACCCTCACCCTCTCCTTTTTCAATTAACACAACAATCATAACAAGTTACAGTCAGGGAGGGAAACATCTTATAGTACAGAAACAACCCATACAAGTACAAGATCAATAGTCCATCCCATCCACCCCCACCCTCTGCTTTTTCAGTTAAGGCAACAATTACAACAAGTTACAGTCAGGGAGGAAAAAATCATAGGGTACAGGAACAACCATACAAGTACAAGATCAATAGTCCCTCCCATCCACCCTCACCCTCTCCTTTTTCAATTAACACAACAATTATAACAAGTTATATTCAGGGAGAAAAACATCATAGTGGTACAGAAACAATCCATACAAGATTAATAGTCCATCCCATCCACCCTCACCCTCTTTTTCAATTAACACAACAATCATAACAAGTTACAGTCAGGGAGGAAAACATCATAGGGGTACAGAAACAACCCATACAAGATCAATAGTCCATCCCATCCACACTCACCCTCTCCCTTTTTAAGGCAACAATTATAACAAGTTATAATCAGGCAGGAAAAAATCATAGGGGTACAGAAACAACCAATACAAGTACAAGATCAATAGCCCCTCCCATCCACCCTCAGCCTCTCCCTTTTCAGTTCAGACAGTAAGTACAACAAGTTAAAGTCTGGGAGAAAAACATTATAGTGGTACAGAAACAACTCATACAAGATCAATAGTCCCTCCCATCCACCCCCGCCCTCTTCGTTTTCAGTTAAGGCAACAATTATAACAAGTTATAGTCAGGGAGGGAAACATCATAGGGGTACAGAATCAACCCATACAAGATCAATAGTCCATCCCATCCACCCTCACCCTCATCCTTTTTCAATTAACACAACAATTACAACAAGTTACAGTCAGGGAGGAAAAATCATAGGGGTACAGAAGCAACCAATACAAGTACAAGATCAATAGTCCCCTCCCATCCACCCTCACCCTCTGCTTTTTCAATTAACACAACAATTATAACAAGTTATATTCAGGGAGAAAAACATCATAGTGGTACAGAAACAATCCATACAAGATTAATAGTCCATCCCATCCACCCTCACCCTCTTTTTCAATTAACACAACAATCATAACAAGTTACAGTCAGGAGGAAAACATCATAGGGGTACAGAAACAACCCATACAAGATGAATAGTCCATCCCATCCACACTCACCCTCTCCCTTTTTAAGGCAACAATTATAACAAGTTATAATCAGGCAGGAAAACATCATAGGGGTACAGAAACAACCCATAAAAGTACAACATCGATGGCCAGTCCCATCCACCCTTACCCTCTCCTTTTTCAGTTCAGACAACAAGTACAACAAGTTACAGTCAGGCAGGAAAACATCATAGGGGTACAGAAACAACCCATACTGTTGGGGGTCGAGCATGGGCGCTTGAACAGGCCTACAGCAAGCTGTGAGAAAGTGAACTTATGACCCCAGGTTAAAAGAAGAAGAAGTGTCAAGATCAGCAAAACAGGAATCCAATAACAGGAATGCCGGTAATTGCAGAAGCATGATGGTAATGCTAAGCTGATGCGAAGGTGTGAAACCAATCAGGAGAGGTAAAGGGGAGCGTGTATCCCTCATGGGCAAAGTGAAGCAGCCAATCAAGTAATGCGTGATCGCGTGTAAGACAGTATATTAAGAGCAGCCTTTGTAATCAATAAACGGAGCATTTTGTGTGAACCTATATCGTATCGGTGTTTTCTCCCCTCCACCTGGCCGCGGCATTCTGGTGACCCTACGTGATACCAGGAGAGAGAGAGCCGTGACGTGAGAAGTGGAGATCCCGCTGCCCAGAGAGCAGGCTGCCCTAGCGAGGCGAGGAAAAGAGCTCAAATTACGTGCACGGCTGACCGGTTGAGTCATGGCAGACTGGGGTCTGGTTTCGGTCTGGGTTTCCGCTGTATCAGCGATAGAAAGGCTACCCAGAAGCCCTCATGGGTAGGAAGAAAAGAGTGCACTCAATACCCCAGAATTGTGGAAAAGTTACATTGTGCTGACGAAGGGGTTGTAGAAAATACGGGCAGTTATTCTCCTGAGATCAATGGGTAAGCCAGGGAAGATTGTGGGAGTCGGTG
>NW_022994598.1:0-31029 GCF_012275295.1 Melopsittacus undulatus
TGTTCTAACAGTTCCATGTCTTTTGATGTTGAGGACACCAGAACTGCACACAATACTCAAGGAGGCTCACAGAGCAGAGTAGAGGGCAGGATCACCTCCCTTTGACCTGCTGGTCGTACTTCTCCCCTTTTGATGCAGCCCAGGATACGGTTGGCTTTTCTGGGCTGTGAGTGCACACTGCTGGCTCATGTTCATTTTCTCATTGACTAACACCCCCAAGTCCTTCTCCACAGGACTACCATGAATTTCCTTTTTGCCAACCTGTAGCTTTGCCTGGGATTGCTCCACACTCAGGTGTAGGACCTTGCACTTGCATGGTTAAACTTCATGAGGTTGGCATCAGCCCACCTCACAAGTGTGTCAAGGTCCCTTCTGGATGGCATTCCTTCCCTCTAGCGTATCAACAGAACCACACAGCTTGATGTCACGGCAAACTTGCTGAGGGCACACTCAATTCCTTGTCCATGCATGACAAAGATTTAAAAAAGACTGTTCCCACACCGATCCCTGAGGGACACCACTTGTTACTGACCTCCAACCGGACACTGAACGTTGACCACAACACTTGGCATGCGGCCATGCAGCCAGTTTCTTTATCCAACCGAGTGGTCCACCTATCAAATTGATGTCTCTCCAATTTAGAGACAAGGATGTCATGTGGGAACAGTGTCAAGGCTTTGACAAGTCCAGGTAGATGACATCAACTGCTCCACCCCTGTCCATCATTTTTTGTAGCCCCATCATAGAAGGCCACCAAATTGGTCAGGCAGGATTTTCCCCTAGTAAAGCCATGCTGGCTGTCACCAAGCACCTTTCTCTTTTTCATGTGCTCTAGCATGCCTTCCAAGAGAATCTGCTCTCAGATTTTGCTCAGGCACAGAGGTGAGACTGACTGGTCTGTAATTCCCGGGTCATCCAATTTCCCCTTCTTGAAAATGGGGTTATATTTCCCTTTTTCCAGTCATCAGGAACTTCACCTGTCTGCCATGATTTTTCAAATATGATGGCCAGTGGCTTTGCAACTTCATTCGCCAGCTCCTTCAGGACCCACAGATGGATTTCATCAGGTCCATGGACTTGTGTACATTCAGGTTCTTAGGATGGTCTTGAACCAGATCCTCTCCTCAGTGGCCCAAGGTCTAGGTTTTCACAGTCCCCTGTGTCCGCCTTCCAAGACTCAGGTGCTGCGGTCAGAGCCTTTGCCAGTGAAGACCGAGGCAAAGAAGCCATTCAGAACCTCAGCTTCTCCAAGTCCTGTGTAGCCAGTTCTCTCGAAAGTTTTTCCGGAGGGGGCCTACATTGTCCTTAGTCTGTTTTTTAGCCACTACATACCTATAAAATCCCTTCTGTTATCTTTAACATCCCTTGCAGTTTAGCTCCAATTGGGCCTTAGCTTTCCTAACTTGGTCCTTAACTACCCTGACAAAACATCCCTGTATTCATCCCAGGCACCTGTCCTTGCTTCCACCTTTTTAAGCCCTCTTTTTTCTGTGAATTTTTCTCAGCAGCTCCTTATCCATCCAGGAGGTCCCCTGGCCCTCCTGCTGCACTTCCTTCTAGTCGGGATGCAACACTCCTGAGCCTGTAGCAGGTGATCCTTGAATGTTAACCAAGAGGTCTTGGGCACCCTGGCCCTCAAGGCTATAATCCCATGGAACATTGCTAAGCAGGATCCTGAAGAGGCCAAAGTCTGCTCTCTTGAAGGCCAGGGCAGTGAGCTTACTGCTGCTTCTTCTCACTGTCTTGAGGACCTCAAATTCGACCATCTCGTGATCACTGCATCCAAGACTTCCCTGGAGAGTCACATTTCCAACGAGCTCACCCTGTTGCCTTTGGAAGGTCCTCCCCTGTGTCTTGGAGAATTGTCAAAAAGACTATCTGAGCTCCAGAGCCCCCGACCACCTCTCAGAGCTCTGTAGTCCTTCTTCATACTCCTCAGGCTACTACTATCTATATCCTTAGCACCCACATGTATCACTAGAAGCGGGGTAATAGTCCGTGGGACTTACTAGAGCAGGCAGCCTCTCTGCAAACATCCCTGATCCATGCCCCAGGTAGGCAACACACCTCCCTTGCGACCGGGTCAGGCCGACAGATGAGCGCTTCTGTCCCTTTCAAGGCAGAGTCCCCTACTACTACAACCCGCCGCTTTTCCTGGCGGCACCAGTAGAGATCTTCTGTACCAGTGCACCAGCCGACTGTTTCTGATGCAAGTGCATTTCCTCATCAGCCCCCTGCAGGACAGCAAAGTGGTTCTGGGTGGGTACAGCAGATTTAGGAGGAAGCCCCTTGCTTTTATTGCTCTCTTCCTCCTTTGGTTGGGATTTTTTGTTACTAATTCCCAGCTTCCCTGATCAACAGCCTCCTTCTTTCCTTCATGAGTTAGAGGAGAATCTTGAGGCCCCTGTGCTGTTTGGTCCTGGAGCAAGCAGTCCTGCTTCCTCTCAGCTTCCCTGACATCTTGCAGCTTACTGACAGCATCCCGTAGCTCAGCCACCTGCTGGAGGAGGACCTCCATCAGGGAGCAGCGAGCGCAGCCCTGCCCATTCTGCACCTTTCCCTCACCAGACCAGTGCAGGCATTCTCTACACTCCAAGCTCTGCACAGCAACCTCCCCACTTACCGGCTCTGTCTGGGTGCCTACGCTGGCCACCACTGGGGCGGCCGGGGCAGAGCTCCCAAACCAGACCCTGGTCGTACGGCGAGTGCTCACCATCCCGCTCGCCTGCCCGCGCGAACTGCCGCGCAAACTGCAATTGACCCACTGTTTGTCCGCTCTGTTCGCCGCGCTCCTGGTCGCCGTGCTCCCTGGGTAGATTTTTAACCACTCATAGTTGGTGCGACTCCTCCTGTCTCCGCCCCCGGTGAGTCACCTCCTAGCAGTAGCTGAGCTCTTTGCAAGGTCCTGTCGAGGACCTGAGGCTCCCTCCTCAGTGGCTTCTTATTGCTCTGTGTGAGGCTTTCTGGACTCTGATCTCCCCCGGCTCCACTCCAGTTCCACAGGCGTCCTTTCTCAAGCTACTCCCCTCAGCAATTGACTAACAATGGCCGCTGATGGCTGGTTTGAATCTTCCACCGAGCCTCCTGTCTCCGCCCCCGGTGAGTCACCTCGCAGTAGCTGAGCTCTTGGGCAAGTCTGTCGAGGGCTTGAGGCTCCCTTCTCAGTGGCTCTTGTCACTCTGTGGTGAGATTTCTGGACGCTGATCTCCCCTGGCTCCACTCCGGTGTTACAAGTGTCCTTTCTCAAGCTACTCCAGTTACAGCTTTAACAAAAATAATGAGCAAAATCTTTAGCAATAAGACCAAGGGAGAACCAAGATATAACAGGGAAAGGCAAGGTCTTAAACGTATCTATTCCTTGCTTAAGATGGGAATAGCTGAAAATAGCCAAATGCAATGATGGACTAATCCAAGGTAAAGTTCTCACCTTAGCAGTTTTACTGAATATTCTAAGGATTTTTTTTAATACAAAGTGGCATTACAACATTCACTGCATATTCTGTATCAACATTACCCTTTTACAAAGTTATTTTACTTTAACTCCTACCCCCTACAAACACAAGCTACTCTGTGAAAACTGAGACAGAAAGCTGAAGTGATCAAGCCTTACATGCTAAATTCGCAACAGAGAGTATAATTTAATTATTCTGACTCCTAATGCAAAAATGCTGTGTATGTCCAAACACTCAAAATAATAATAAGCTACCTTGCAACTCACTATTTCGGCAAAATAACTTCAAAACCAGTTCTGAAGGCTTCAGTAGGTAAACCATTTATGAACATCAGCAAGCTTTAAAATAAGGAATGTCAGTAAAACAAGGAAGACATATTAAAGATATTTTTGTTTTCAAAACCAAACATTTTGAAATACAGATCAAATATTATCAAGCTGTAATCATTCAGTGGTGAAGTAACATGTTTAGAAAGTCCTTTTCGTAACTGTTCAATTTTAAAATTGAAATTAGTACAAACCATGCTTAATGGCTTATCAAAGGCCAGTACCACTTTTTCAACACAGGACAATACTAACATAATCTTGTGTCAGATGATCTTATACATCCTGGCACCTTCACAGCTTTAACTACTATAAAAGTTGTGCTTTGAAACAATCTAAGAAATAACTTAAAGAAGAGTGGTAACTCTCTTTCCGGAATACCTAAGAACAAAAATAGTGCCAAGTTGTTCTGTGAACTATTAGAAACTTGCTTTCAAAACCTGGGTGCCCTACATCAGCAAAAATAAACAGTTTTCAGCAACCTCAAAGAACACAGTGTAGTAAGACCTGAACCTGGTAACAACCAAGATTTGTGAATTTCTTCAGCTCATGCAAGACTATTGCTGGATATACCAAAGAAAGCCACAGAACTGTGCCTCTCTAAAACTAGTATTACCACACTAGTAACTTCCAGTCTAAACCCATGCACAAACTTAATGCCAGAGGAAGCAACTGCAGATGAGAGATGTGTTTGTATCTTTAGCTCAGAAATATAATTTAGACACTGAGATAATTATTCACAAATTCACCTTCTATTCAAGTACCAATTAATTACAGAAGTAGGTGCTGAAAGCATACTTACAACACAGTTTAACATATTAAAAATTCTTTCCCCATGTTCTCCTCTGTTAGCTTTTCAATCATAAAGTTTTTCTTAGGTTTTTTACATAAAACAGTAGTAGAAAATCACAATTCTTATAATCTTTGGAGAAAGATGAAAAATGAGAAAGAAAAAAATTAATTTTGTAAGAACAACCTAAACATACACATACTTCCTTAAAATTATGAAGGATTATGTGTCCTGTAAAAAGAGCAGGCATCAGCTTTCTAGAACAGACTGACCAGTACAGTGTATTTGCTTTATGTGTTCATGGCGGTTGTCAATGAGCAATCTTCTTGATACATGAGAGTTTTACAACAATTCCATTGATCTGGAATTAAAAGGGATAAAAACCCCCCATACAAATACATGTATAAACACTTGAATCATGTTAGCTTGGCAGATGACCTGTTGGCCTTTATTGGTGTCCAGGGTTTTCTAAAATGCATTAATGTGAGATAAACTCCTGCCTGCACATCAACCAAACTACTTGAAATGTGCCATGGTAGCACTGCACTACGCTACTAAGAAGGAGAAAATAACTGTTACCAGGGACAAAATGTCATTTAGATGATCATGAACAAGAACAGGATGCAGCATCAAGCCCAGCAATCCCACACCACAGATCCTCTCAGAGATGCTAGCTCCATCTCAAAAGCATTAAGACTCCTCACACTACTTTTGCTAAAGGTCTTGGAATTTCACAGTGAGAAACAACCTCTTTCAACAGAATTTATGTAGCCTTCATCTCTTTGATACCAGGTGCTCTCAAAATAACACTTTTTTCTGGCTTATCTCTTAATCACATGGGTATTGAAGGAATTGTTGATATTGTAGATATTAAGCAACACACACATAACTGAGCCAAAAGACATATACAATTAGGAACACACATAAAAAACTTAGATGCTAAACAGGAATACATAACTTTGTTAACTAAAAATAGAAAAGAACATGGTGATGTTTAAATCTTTGTTATGTAGGTAAGACTCAAGAGAACAGGAAAAAATCACATGCCACGTTGGGAAGATTTTAAAAAAAAAAAAAAACCTAGATATTGTAGTTTGGCTTTAAGGTTTAAGGTTAAACACGTTGGGATATAGCAGTTCCATCAGCTGTACTACTTGCAATGAACTCTAAAATCCTTGTTTCTCTTCATAAAGGTGACTTCACGTGTACCTAACACAGTTTCTAATTTCACATTAAAAGGACTCTGAGATGCCATGTACAAGCTCCACTCTGATTCAGATTTCTAAAGGGTATTTATAAGATATCTGTCACTATTTTTAGGGCGCTGCAAATGTTTTAGGGTGACTTCTAAAAGCCATTCTGTTTTATATTTACACTTCCTATTATTACAGAAGTCTTTGTCACTGGTATTCACACATTAATTTCTTCAGCCCCCATGAACTCATTCTTTGGAAAACAAGCAAAGCAATCAAGTCTCCATGCAGAAAAGCAAACAATTATATTGTCTGCTCTGAGGTTTGTCATTTGATGAAGAAACATGACAGTGCTCATATTATTGCTATTGACTGCCAATCACAACTGGGAACTGTCTGAGTCACTCAGACAAAATTAACCTAAAAAGAGCACATTAATATTAGATTTCTCATATAAACTGTAATTCTATAATCAGGGTTGGCTTTTTTTTTTTTTCCAATACAAGCCTCTACAAAGACACTGACTATACAGATGGTCTACTCTCTTCCCCACTTGTGACTGCATGGATGTGCTTTAACAGGCACACATGACCAAAGGACAGGCTTGAACAAACTCTATGGAACATATACAAACCTTACATGCAATACAGACTCGTTTCCTGGGGGATCCTCCTGAGGCTGCATGACTCATTAGAGGGAGAACACCAGTACGAATGAGCCAAGAGATTAGTGCCTACACAAATCCAAACTAGGACCATTAGTCCTAACATGGAGATAAAGGCAGATGAGCAATTGGGTTTAAAAAACGTAACAAAAGTGAAGATTTAGGTTAGACACTGGGCAGAAGTTTTCCTGAGAGGGTGGTGAGGCCCTGGCACAGTTGCCCAAAGAAGCTGTGGCTGCCACATTCCTGGCAGTGCTCACAGCCAGGTTGGACAGGCCCTGAAGCAACCTGGTTTAGTGAATGGGGGTTGGATCTGAATGAGCTTTAAGGTCTCTCCCAGTCCAACCAGTCTGGGATTCTGCAAAAGTTCCCTCTTCAGCCTCTGTAGAAAAAAAATGCAATTTGTAGCATCGCTAAGCAAGTTTTACCAAGGCACAATCTCAGTCGATACCAACAACAGTCTGATTATCCCAGACCTTCTCTACATGTTTCTCTTCACAGTTTAACTGCAGCAATCACAATTGCCCTCTTTCTCACACATATGCAGGGTGACCATTCATGCAACCTCACCAATGAATTCTAAGCCTACTTGCTCTAACTAAGCCAATTATTGCCTCATTTTCTTTTGAAAGCTTACCTTAAAACAGGCATTCCCAACAGTATACAGGAATCTCAGTGATGAAGCAGACGCAAAATAATATAGGGAAAAAGCTAGCACTGTGAATTGTTAGCCTAATTCTTCATAAACTTCTGTATCCCCTTCCTCTGTTTCCTCTGCTGTGAAGGTAAAGGATCTCTCTGATTTGTTTTTGGAAGGACAGAGGAAAGAAAAATTTCTAGCTAAAGATCAATGAAAATGGAACTTGGGAGCCAGTTTTGAATTAATAAAATCTGAGGGATTTTGAGAATCACGTGTTTCTCAAAATCAGGCCCCAGCTTTTTGGACCTTTTATCTAGAGCAAAAGAGAAAATCTCTCACACAGATAACATAAAGACGAAGTCCCTGTTTTTACAAGCGAAAATAACACATTCTTGTGCAACCTCTGCTCTAAACTCCCGACTTTCCGAGCAGCCTTGCAACATATGATATATATATATATGTATATATTAACAAAGGCATAAACTCTAACTACCCATCTTTCACCACAGTACTGGGTAACACAAAATGAGTAATAATGAAGTATAAAATAGGAGGGCAAGGGAACTTCTGGGTCATTACATTCACTATCTCATTGTTACAAGTATCAAACAACCTATAATGGCTTTTTAAATTAAATAGTTTCATCTGAAAACTTAATTCACTACCTTTTTCTTTTGGAAAGCCATTTTTAGGATCTAAATTCTCCTCTGGTTCTAGTGCGAGCTTATCCAAGCTCAGTTTATAACTTACAATTCCAGTGCCAACACTCTAGTTTAAATAACTTTTTCATTCACTGGCATTTCAGACCTCTTTTTTTCTATCCCAAAGTATTAACAGAGATAAATCATATTTCTTTTCAGGCTTTGTTGCTTTGGCTTTAAACAATGAATTCTTCTGGTCTTTTCTCATTTTCCCCCACCTGATTTGCCCAATCACAGCAACAATTCTACAATTTTCTTAAATTCCCTTTTTTTTTGAGTGGGAGCAACTGAAATTAAACATGCTGCATACAGATACGAGTCCCTCAATATCCTTGTTGTAATAATTTGCTTGTTGTATAATTTGTATCATTTGCTGAGGTGAGTAGCTGGAGAGAGGACGCCTGCAACACCGGAGGGGAGCGGGGAGAGATCTGCGTCCAGGATCTTCACCACAGAGCAACAATAGCCACTGAGGAGGGAGTCCCAAAGTCCTCAACAGGACAGCCTGCCCAGTTCAGCCTACCCGAGGGGCTGACTCACCGGGGGGGCGGAGCCAGGAGGAGTGGCACCAGCTGCGAGTGGTTAAAAACCTACCCAGGGAGCGCAGCGAAACAGAGTGGGTCGAGGCAGTTTGCGCGCGGGCAGGCAAGCGGGCAGGGCAAGCGGGCTAACCGCCTTATCAAGAAGACTCGCTTGGAGCTCAGGAGGGGAAGGAGTGCTTGTTTGTGTGGAGAGACGTAGACGGATCGAATTGACCAGATAGGTCATGGTTACAACACGATCAAAACCAGTAGTGAGTAATAACGTGGGTATCCAGATTGAGCCTTCCTGCAGACATGCGGCCGTGCAGGTCTCTGGCTGCAGCGAATGCCTGAGCACGGCACTTGTATTGAAGGGAGCCAGTGACACTGCTTGTGTTCGCTGTGAGCAAATAAATGATCTGCTCAGGCAGGTGGTTGAACTGAGGGAGGAGGTAAAAAGGTTGAGAGCCAGCAGGGAATGCAAAAGTGAAATAGATTGGTGGAGCCACACCCTAAGGCAGGGCAGAGGGAAGTGGTTGAACAAGTGATGGATCCCCTTCCCTCCTACCATCAGACAGAAGGAGAGAAGGGACAAGGACGTATGGAGGGAGGTCCCTCCTCGGAGAGGTAAGCGAAAACCCTCGCAATCCCTTCCTCCCTCCCAGTTGCCCTTGAATAACAGGTATGAGGTCTTGGAACTAGAAGGCCAGGTAAATGGAGATGGAGAGATACATCTATCTAGTGAGTCACTTAGGGCTTGTCACTCACCCCCATGCCTTAGAACTTTCCCAACCAAGAAGAAGAGTAATTGTGGTGGGTGACTCCCTTCTGAGAGGAACAGAAGGGCCCATTTGTCCACCGGATCCATCCCACAGGGAAGTCTGCTTCCTACCTGGGGCTCGGATTAGAGATGTTAAAAAGAAACTCTCTGGTCTGGTGCAGCCCTCTGACTGCTATCCACTGCTGTTTTTTCAGGTTGGCAGTGATGAAATTATTACAAGGAGGGCAAGGGCAATGAAGAGAGACTTCAGGGCCCTGGGACAGCTGGTTAAAGGGTCTGGAGCGCAAGTGGTGTTTGCCTCCTGTACCTGTTTCAAGGAAGGGTGAAGAGATAAATAGGAAGAGTCTACAGATTAATGTATGGCTATGTGACTGGTGCCATAGGCAGGGTTTTGGATTTTTCAATCATGGGCTGCTGTATGAGACACCTGGTTTGCTGGTGGCAGGTGGGATACACCAGTCCCAGAGGGGGAAAAGGGTTTTGGGGCAGGGGTTAGCAGGGCTTATTGACAGGACTTTAAACTAGATATGAAGGGGGGGAGGGGATTTAACTGGGCCTGTTAGGGACAAGCCCAAGAGAAACATGCTAGGGCTTGAAGGATGGCGGACTAGGGAGGACTATCAATCTATTGTTTCATTTGTGGGAAAGGATAGTTGTTTATAGACCCTAGTACTGCAGGGGAAAAAGGGTACTAGGACAAGAGTTAGCAGAGCTAACTCACAGAGCTTCAGGTTAGATTCAAAGTGCGAGGGGGTCGTAGCTGAACTAGTGAGGCATTGTTCTACTATTAATGAACACCAAAAGACCTCCCACCTCCCAAGGGTGCCATCAGCGTGCTCTGCTCGCTCCCTGAAATGCCTGTACACCAATGCACGCAGCATGGGGAATAAACAGGAGGAGTTAGAAGTCTGTGTGTGGTCTAAAGGTTATGACCTAGTGGCAATTACAGAGACATGGTGGGACAGCTCACATGACTGGAATGTGCTCATGGATGGCTCTGTCCTTTTTAGGAAAGATAGGTCAGCAAAGCGAGGTGGTGGAGTTGCTCTTTATGTGAGAGAGCGACTAGAATGTATGGAGTTCTGTCCAGGGGCAGATGAGGAGAAAGTGGAATGTCTGTGGGTACGAATTAAGGGACAGGCTGGTACGGGTGATACAGTTGTGGGAGTCTATTATAGACCTCCTGATCAGGATGAAGGAGTTGATGAGGCTTTCTACAGGCAACTGGAAGTAGCCTCACGACTACATGCCTTAGTCCTCATGGGGGATTTTAACTACCCTGATATTTCCTGGAAGACTCACACAGCCAATCATTCACAGTCTAGGAGGTTCCTCCAGTGCATTGACGATAACTTCTTAATGCAAATGGTGGACAAACCAACTAGGAGAGGAGCGCTGCTAGATTTAGTACTCACCAACAAGGAGGGTTTGGTTGAAGTGGTGATGGTCAATGGCAGCCTTGGCTGCAGTGACCATGAGATGGTGGAGTTTAGGATCCTGTGTGGGAGGAATAGAATACCTAGCAAGGCCACAGTTCTGGATTTCCGAAGGGCCAACTTTGGCCTGTTCAATCAACTGCTAAGGGAAGTCCCATGGGAAAGGGTACTAGGCAGTAAAGGGGCTCCATGATAGTTGGTCAGAATTCAAGGACCACTTCTTCCAAGCTCAGGATCAGAGCATCCCAAGTGAGTAGGAAATCAAGTAAGGGATCTAGGAGACCAGCGTGGTTAAACAAGGAGCTGCTGGGCAAACTCAAGTGGAAAAGGATAATCTATGGATTATGGAAAGAGGGGCTGGCCACTTGGGAGGGAATATAGGACAGTTGTTAGAGGATGTAGGGAGGCAATTAGGACAGCTAAGGCCTCCTTGGAACTTAATCTTGCAAGTCGGATTAAGGACAATAGAAAGGGCTTCTTCAAATACATAGCAAATAAAACTAGCACAAGAGGCAATATAGGCCCACTGTTGAACGAGGTGGGTGCCCTGGAGACAGAGGATACAAGGAAGGCAGAAGTGCTGAATGCTTTCTTTGCCTCTGTCTTTACTCCTGCAGACTCTCCCCAGGGGCCCCAGATTCCTTTAGCCCCAGAAGGAGTCAGGACAAAGGAGGAGTTTGCTTTGGTAGATGAGGATTGGGTTAGGGATCAGCTATGCAATCTGGACATCTGTAAATCAATGGGTCCAGATGGAATGCACCCACGGGTGCTGAGGGAGCTGGCGGAGGTCATTGCTAGGCCACTCTCCATCATCTTTGGTAAATCGTGGGAAACGGGAGAGGTGCCTGAGGATTGGAAGATGGCAAATGTCACACCAGTCTATAAGAAAGGCAAGAAGGAGGACCCGGGTAATTATAGACCGGTCAGCCTTACCTCCATCCCTGGAAAGGTGATGGAACAACTTATCTTGACTCCAGTCTCTAGGCATATTAAGGATGAGGTGGTTATTAAGAACAGCCAACATGGTTTTATGAAGGGGAAGTCATGCTTGACCAACCTTATAGCCTTCTATGAGGAAGTGACTAGGTGGAGGGATGATGGTAGAGCGGTAGATGCGGTTTTTTCTTGATTTCAGTAAGGCATTTGACTACTGTCTCCCACAGCATTCTCATAGATAAGCTAAGAAAGCGTGGGCTTGACGATCAGGTAGTGAGGTGGATCAAGAACTGGTTGAAAGGAAGAAGGCAGAGAGTTGTGGTCAATGGCACAGAATCTAGCTGGAGGTCTGTGACTAGTGGAGTCCCTCAGGGGTCGGTGCTGGGACCAGTGCTGTTTAATATTTTCATCAACGACCTGGATGAGGGAACTGAGTGTACCCTCAGCAAGTTCGCTGATGACACTAAACTGGGAGGAGCGGCTGACACACCAGAAGGCTGTGTTGCCATTCAGCCAGACCTGGACAGGCTGGAGAGTTGGGTCGGGGAGAAACTTGATGAATTCAACAAGAGCAAGTGTAGAGTCTTGCATCTGGGGAAGAACAACCCCATGTACCAGTACAGGTTGGGGGTTGACCTGCTGGAAAGGAGTGAAGGGGAAAGGGACCTGGGGGGTCCTGGTGGATAGGAGGATGACCATGAGCCAGCAATGTGCCCTTGTGGCCAAGAAGGCAAATGGCATCCTAGGGATGCATTAGAAAGGGTGTGGTTAGTAGGGCAAGAGAGGTTCTCCTACCCCTCTACTCTGCCTTGGTGAGGCCGCATCTGGAATATTGCATCCAGTTCTGGGCCCCTCAGTTCAAGAAGGACAGGGAATTGCTTGAAAGAGTCCAGCGTAGAGCCACAAAGATGATTAAGAGAGTGGAACACCTCCCTTATGAGGAGAGGCTGAGGGAGCTGGGTCTCTTTAGCTTGGAGGAGACTGAGGGGTGACCTCATCAGTGTTTACAAATATGTAAAGGGTGGGTGTCAGGATGATGGAGCTAGGCTTTTTTTCAGTGATATCCAGTGGTAGGACAAGGGGCATGGGTGTAAACTGGAGCATAGGAGAGTTCCACATTAACATCAGGAAGAACTTCTTTACTGTAGAGTGACAGAGCACTGGAACAGGTTGCCCAGGGGGGTTGTGGAGTCTCCTACGTTGGAGATATTCAAGGCCCAGCCTGGACAAGTTCCTGTGTGATGTACTCTAGGTTACCCTGCTCTTGCAGGGGGGTTGGACTAGATGATCTTTTGAGGTCCCTTCCAATCCTTGGGATTCTGTGTGCTTCTGTGTGTGATAATACCATTTCAGATGAGAGCAACACCCAGACAGAACCTAAACTGTCTTCATTGATGCCTATCAGCAGTTCACAGCAGTCCTACAACAAGCTAAAAACCACCCATTTATTTCTTCTCCTCAGTCATTTCCAACTAATGAGCCACAAGATTGTGAAACAGAATCCTTACTTTACTCCCCAAGTACATGATGTTACACTTTGCACCACTGAAGTTCATCCTGGTTTTGATATGTCAGTCCTCAAAGTCCTCCGGTTCTCTCCACAGAAGTTTCTAATCTTTTGCTGTATTTCCAGTGCTTCCAGATATTTTGCTGTCCAGCAAGTTTAATTAACCCTTTCCTACCTCCTGTACTATAATTAGTAGTTAAAATTAAAGACTTTTGTTCAAATGTGAATTTTTGAGATATGACTCAGCTTTGCCTTCCTCTGGGTTGCTATATAAAAGTTTCAATATACTCCAAATAGATTAGAAGCACTGAATTTTCTTTTCTCCAAAAAATCAGATATTTTGCAAAATAACGTGTAATGGTTCAATACAACCACTACCTTTTGTCACCCCATCTTGCATTCCATCCTATTTTCTCTCTACTGGCTGGATGACCACATGCAAGCAATTGTGGTCAATGGCTGGAGACTGGTCCCTCTAGAGACCAGTAACGAGCGGTTGTCCCTCAGGGATCACTGTTGGGACCAGTCTTGTTCAACATCTTTGTCGCTGACATGGACAGTGGGATAGAGTGCACCCACAACAAGTTTGCTGATGACACCAAGCTGTGTGGTTCTGTTGATACGCTAGAGGGAAGGAATGCCATCCAGAGGGACCTTGACATGCTTGTGAGGTGGGCTGATGCCAGTCTCATGAAGTTTAAACCATGCCAAGTACAAGGTCCTACACCTGGGTTGGAGCAATCCCAGGCACAGCTACAAGTTGGGCAAAGAAGAGATTCAGAGCAGCCCTGCGGAGAAGGATTTGGGAGTGTTGGTAGATGAGAAACTGAACATGAGCTGGCTTCCAGTGTGTGCTCGCAACTCAGAAAGCCAACCGTATTCTGGGCTGCATCAAAAGAAGCATGACCAGCAGGTCGAAGGAGGTGATCCTGCCCCTCTACTCTGCTCTCATGAGACCTCACTTCGAGCATTGTGTGCAGTTCTGGTGTCCTCAGCACAAAAAGGACATGGGAACTGTTGGAACAAGTCCAGAGGAGGGCCACGAGGATGATCAGGGGACTGGAGCACCTCCTGTATGAAGACAGGCTGAGAAAGTTGGGGCTGTTCATCCTGGAGAAGAGAAGGCTGCGTGGAGACCTCATAGCAGCCTTCCAGTATCTGAAGGGGGCCTACAGGGATGCTGGAGAGGGACTATTCATTAGGGACTGTAGTGATAGGACAAGGGGTAATGGGTTGAAACTTAAACAGGGGATGTTCAGGTTAGATATAAGGAAGAAGCTCTTTACTGTGTGTGTGGTGAGGCACTGGAATGGGTTTGCCCAGGGAAGTTGTGAATGCTCCATCCCTGGTAGTGTTCAAGGCCAGGCTGGGACAAAGCCTTGGGTGATATGCTTTAGTGTGAGGTGTCCCTGCTCATGGCAGGGGGGTTGGAACAAGATGATCTTAAGGTCCTTTCCAACCCTAACTATTCCATGATTCCATGATCCTATTTTCAACCTTTACTTATTTCTTAAGAATGTGTTCAAAAACCTTTAGTAACTCTAATGTTAGGCTAATAAACCATACTACAGATTTTTGCCTTTTTAAAAAAGAATTTTTTTTTTGGTCATTTCAACACTATCATGCAGCAAGACTGATACCTGACAGGAATTCTGGGACTGAAGTTATCTCTTGCCTTCTACTAGATGATCTCTTTAATTTTGCTTCTCAGTTGATTGAAGTAATTTGCATCTACATGCACCCCCATTCTCATTAGCCATCCTGCCTTCTCTGAAATCATCTTTACTGAAAATAGGAATATATTTCCTGGAACTGTTTGTATCCGGAAAGAGTAAAAACATAATTTGTCTGCAATCTTTCCCTGGGCTTGCTTCTCTTCCTTTAATCTTCTCATACTCAGGGTTGAAGAACTTTCTGACATATGTCTTAGCATCTTTTCACACTTGTTTTCAAGATATATACCAAGTTCTGTTTTGGGGAATTCTTATCTATGAAAGTCTAAGCTATAGCTTTGCCTCATCCTTTAAGATTACTTTATTTTCCCAATGGTCCCTGCTACAGTGATTATGTTTCAGATTATTCTGCACTTTAGACTGAAAGGAAGTCAAAGCATACATCAGCCAAAATTATTAAACATCATTAATGAATTAAAATTTGTCCTTCTGAAATTAAGAAACTTGAATGCTTAAGTTGTCCATCTCTTTAAACAGAATCAATTCATGCTACATCCATTCAAGCTTGTTTTCTAAGGGACAACTATTCTGTAATTCTAACTACATGCTAAAACCAAATCTGAAAGAGTTTCAGGTGTTGTTCATTAAGAAACCCAACTACTGAAAAATCCCATCAGCTGTTACATACAGAAGATTCTTATCACTTTGAGAAATAATACCAGAATAATAAATTTTAAAATGTCATAGTTATCAACAAACCACTTGCAATAGACTACCAGAGAAAAATAATTTTACAAGTTTACCTTCAAATGCTATTACTAACATGATAAAAACTCCTTGTTTCAAATGTTCTTTTAATCTAAAAAGTTGTAAATACTCCAGAAACTATTTTTTAGTTCCATAAGAAGTTTCTTTTCCTAACCTGCTTTTGGAGAGATGTGTTGAGAAACCTTTCTGTATTCTTCCAAATACTATGGGTATCATTTGCTATTTACCTATCATTACTAAAAACACTCAAAAATATGAAAATATAAAAATAAAAAATATAAAGTGGAGCAAAAAAAGAAAAGGTGGAAAATAAAGAAAGAATTACATGTATTCTTGTCTATTTTACAATAAGATTCAGGGAATAACACACTTTTGAAACACAAATATGTAAAGTATGGACAGATGGAAACTATTCAGTGTTTGCAGTCATTTTATTATACTGTTGGTTTCCTGACATTACCAGAATGAATTCATCTATTTCAGCAAGGCATGTTCACAACTTATAGAGAGATGGGTCAGATATCAGAAAGAACACAGCTACAATGAGTATGATACTCTGCTAGCGATAAATATGTCTAACAAAGCAGTGCATAAATAATAGCTACTCTGCCTGCGGAAGTACACACAACTTTATTGAGAATAAACAGAAGGTCTTTGAAAAAACAGCTTATGACCTAACTTATGTCCTTGTTCTAGCCATGAGACATCTGAAAAATGTTTTTCTCTTTTTATTTATTTATTATCTGCAACATATAACACATATTTGGAAACTGCATGAGTGTAGGGGGAGAATCCATTTGCAAGGGTTCTCCCTACTCTAAGTGGCATCTACTACTGGCTAATTCCATCACCTCATAAGATTTACTCAGTGTTTTGAGGTTTTAGCATTTTACAAAATTATTATTCTAGAACCAGCTGAATACAAACTGTATCTACTCTACAGTCAGAGATAAGGTATTTAAATATCTGTTCTTTAATACTGATGGGGGAAAATTTAAGACAGATCAAAGATGAAAAGGAGGGGAAAAAAAAAAAAGGCAAAAAAACCCCACCATTCTGCTTCCCTGATCTGAAAATGAAACTATTTGTAATCTAACTTCTGGCATTCTGAAAATGCTCTAAATTGACCTCTGTCTAGAACAGGCTCATCCCTTTCCTCACCAAAGTACTGCATCAGCTCACCGCCCCTCCTACTCTTAACATTTGTTTTATTCATCCATTCGCTCCCTGTATGTCTACATATTATTAGTAAGTTCTGTTCAAAGTGTTATGTGTTTAATCCTTAATTGTTATTATTTTTAAATTTTCTAGGCCCTTGATTGTAATTTGACTTGCTTAAGCACCTTGTTATATTACTCATTATATGTTCTTCAATCACAAAACAGATTACGCTTTTAATTACGCATTATTTACATCTTTGAAGAGTGCTGTCCTTTATGAAGGATGTCACACATATAGGAGAACAACTCATCACAGCAAGATTTCTAGACATGACTGAAAAAAGGAGTACCATTCCCTGGAACACCTACAACATAATCATCTGCCAGGACAGCTTATTTTACAAAACTGATGTTTACACAATAGTTAAGACATCTACGATTAAGGGCTGCCTTTGAAAAACAACAGATGGAAGTGAATTCTCAGATGTAGTTTAAAATATAAATGGACAAAATATGAATGTACCAGCTAAATAAAACACTGTGAGGACACCTTCCAGAAAAATAAGTGTATCAGATTACAGCAGGGATTTAAAGTGAAGACAATGAAATGTATTAACTAAACGCCATCAGTTACAAACCCCTCTCATGTTATTTTTTTATTTCTTCCTTTTTACCAATATTTCCAGCAAAGCATTATCACAGTTTTCAGAAACAAGTATTTTTTTTAAATTACATTAAAATCTAGCTACTTTTAGAGGTATTTTTCAAGATACTTTTAAAACAAAATTCTGTAACAAGACTATACAGTGGCAGCAGAACGCTCTTTCACACAGAGAAAAAGAAAACAAGTACTGTTAGTAGAAGAGGTGAAAAAACCTGGAGTACTACATGGAGCAGTATATAAAGTTTAATACAACAAATCTGATTAGCAGTGCCAAATTAATACCTTGTCTAGATTACTGATGGCCACACTACTCCTGGTGCTCAAGAAGTTCTATATAAAAGTTTAGACTAGGTCCAGTGTTTGAAAACAGGGTTTAGAAATAACTTTATCTGTAAGGTATGATTCACTTTGATTGAAGAACTTGGATAATAAGGAGCTTTGCATGTCTGGCTACTAAGACTGTTACCTGTAAAGCAGAATCAGATACAGTCCACAGTACAGTGAGTCCTTATATTGACTTCTGTGAAAGCTGAATAGAATTTTAATGTATTCTTGCTCTGAAATTCCACTATATCAATTAATGTCCATGTCAATACTATAGTTGTAAATTATTAAATTGACCAAGAAAACAGAATAAAATCTTCAAAAATGCAGAAAGATAGGAAAAGAAAGCACTCATACTGAATTAAAAAAGAATATTTTCCACTGCATGTTGCTTTCAAAGATGGCAATATCTAAATATGAGAGATGCTCTCCCTAGAAGTGTTAAGAATTTTGCACATATGAAGAACTGGGTAATAAGCTTGGTGGAATCACTGGGTGCTGTATAGATTATGTATTTCAGCACCATACACGGACACAAGAGTAGCTTTGCATAGGATTTTTATGTCCACTAATTTAGGACAGACCTTAGCAAGTCCCAGATATCTATATAATTTAAGATTAAAAATGAAAAGTTCAGCACAGCTCTACTATTCACAGACATTCAAACCTTCCATTAACAAAGACAGGAGCAACTAAAGGTATGCCAAATTTCACCAAATAATGTAATGTTTTAGTATCCATACACCTGGCATTTCTGATAGGGCTACAAGGCTGTCCATTGAGACACTTCAGTCAAATGCACTCTCTGTGCTCCCGAAGCATTGGTACTTCAAGAAAGAGGGGGGGGAAATGAATGGCAAAAACCAATCTTTTATTTATGTGAGCATTGCTCTTTAATCAACTCATGTTTGTTTTTTTTCATATTGCATCAAATCCACATGACAAAACATTTTGAAATTGTTCATCAAGTTGCTTGTTAAATACTGTACACTGCAAATTACCTTGAATTATTTTGAAATGTTTTTGCCTGATTGATATTTCTTTTCTGCAGATTTGCAACTTGTGGTCAACTAGGTTCAAGTTCAAGGAAAGGCTTTTCTCCAGCTAGGACATTTATAAGGTCTTTCTCATGTGGACTCTCTGGCACATAGTTAGTCACCAGCACATGTTTCAAGTTTTCCCTCAGGCAGAAAACTTTTATAGTCTCTGTCCTCCACTCAGCTATTTAACTTCTTAAAGCTTAAGGAACTTAATTATCTCTAAAAAACCTCTACCTTGCTCAAATGTGGTTATCATTTCACTGATGGAAGAATTTCTGGATAAAGGCAAGGGCAGAGACAGAAATACGTATCACAGAAAATCAAAGCAAAACAGCTTTCCCAATACAACCTAAGGAGAGCATTATGCCTTGCTAACTGTTGTATAGCAGACCTTTGCATTCTCATCTTTCCAATGCTTAACGTTTTTCTTAGAATTCAAATTTGTGCAGTTATGGTTTACACAGAAACTATGTCTTTGATGTTAAATGGCAAGTATGTTTTCTACTCTTTCGAAATGTGGGGGGGAAAAAAAACAACTGAGGAATGTGAAAATAACCATCTAACAACAGACAGCAAATAAAAATATTTTTAAAATTAGAAACTCATGAGAGTTTCTACCATTTACACTTGTGTTAAATGGCTGCAACTGTAATGTTTATTTTTGAAAGCTGAAGAATTCTAGCTAAGACAAGACCATGAGATCAAAATTTTGATTGTATACTCACTTCAGCTGTTCCTTAACTGCATTTCTATGTCTTAATCAGTGGATTAGTTAAACATGCACTAAACATACATTAAAACACATGCTGTGACACTGCTGAAGCACAAGGATCCTATAAAGGAAACAACTGTATACCATGCTCCTAACCTGGGATTTAGTATTTCAGATAGGTAGCTTTTTCTTGCTCGCGTTCATTTTTGCAAACCCATGTAACTCTTCAGTTGCCTTAGCTTCTAAATCTTGGGACAAAACCCTCAAAATCACAAACTTCCATTTAGACTAGCACGTTTCTATTTAACTCCTTATGTGGTCTAATTTTCCAAAGCATCATGTACTCAGAAGTTTCCACTAAAGATTGCAGGACTCACCACTGCTAAGTATCAGGTCAGTTCAAAAAACTACACTTAGCTTCTAGCAACTGCTGAAAATCATATTGCCCAGATGTCAAAACTTGCACGATCTTTAGACATATTTAACTAATTCTTCTGACACACCTTGCTTCTAACAGGATCGACATTATTTGCTAACATCCCAAAAAGCATGGGAAAATAAAAAAAAAAAAACCAAAAAAACACAAGCTGAGGAACTAATGAAGCTGGAAGAGAGAACTGAGTTTGCTTAAGCTAGATACTTAATTCAGATTCATTGATTCAGATTCAGGTCTTAAGTCCCAACTTAGCTGCCAAAGAAATAATTGGCTTTGAAGATGGTCCAAAGCAGGCCACATCTGATTAACTGCTGCCTAAACTCAAACAGACAACATCTTTATTCAGAGACACATAAAGCACATACTGCTCTCCACTGACTACCAGTGTTTTAGGAAGACTGCTTTTTAGGCAAAAGTGCTGGTGCAGTAAGGTACTTAGGACTACCCCTGCATCCACAAGTAATGCGAAACTACAGGAAGATATCAAGGGCATTGATAGTTGGTGCAAAGACCCCAGACCTACACTGTATGCAGCTCCAAGATTTTACTGAAAGACTGGACTTGGTGTTATTCAGTGAACTGAAAGACCAACTCCACGTAGTTCAAAGCTATAAAAATCAGTCATTGGTCTGGACCCTCATCCCTGAATTATGAGTTGATGCCCACGCAGCAGATAGCTGGAACTGATCTAGCCAAGCTTCCCTTCAAAAGTAATCTAGTTCATGTACACCAAATCAGCCAACTCATAGTAAGTGAGGTCAGCTGGAGGCTCTGCTCCAAAACTACACTACTCCTCTGAACCACAGTACTAATGTAGACACAGGTTAAATACATCTTAGGATCTCACTCCAGCTTCCAAACCCTCCTTTCCTCTTCTTCATCCTTGGGTGCAAATTAGTCATTGAGTTACCACTGCCCCACCCCTGGCAGTATTCAAGGCCTATAAATCCTATAATACTTACAGGAATACTACTAGTAAATTCATTACCTGCTCACTACTGCAGGACTGGAGAGATTAATTTATATTCTGGAAAAAAAAGCCCAAATAATAGGCAATGGCTAAACCTTCAAGCCTGTCTTGCTATGAAAACACCATCAAAGACTTCCTATACCACAGCAAAGAGTTCCAACTCCCCAACTCCACTAGACCAGGCTGCTCCAAGCCCATCCAACCTGGCCTTGAGCACTGCCAGCAATGGGGCAGCCACAGCTTCTCTGGCAACCTGTGCCAAGGCCTCACCACCCTCACAAGGAAGAACTGCCTAAGAGCTCATCTCAATCTCCTTCTGTCAGATTAAAGCCATTCCCCCTTGTCCTGTCCCTAAGACCCTTGTCCAAAGCCCCTCTCAACGTTTCTTCCCAGACCATTTAGGCACTGTCAGCTGCTCTTAAGTCTCCCGGAGCCTTTTCTTCTCCATGCTGAATAAGCCCACCTCTCAGACTGTCTCCAGAGCAGAGCTGTTCCAGCCCTCCATCCACATCTTCATCATGGATGTGGTTATTTCAGACATCTTGGGAGGACCAAGAGTTGGACATTTTTAACCAGTTTGTGCTCAGAAATTACCTATCAACTCCTTTATCTCCTGATCTGGCAACTAGAAGTAAGTGTCCTGTCTCTGTCTTCACTCACTTTCCTGCTAAAAGAATTCTGAAGCTTTCCCTATGAAGCTGTAAATACAAACCCTGCCAGCAAGCTGAGTCCCATGCTTCCTCCAGCATTCCTCATGAGGAACTAAAGTGGTCCTTGTTTTGCAGTAAAGTGACAAAACTGGTAACCCCAATACTGCCCCAACCAGCAACCAATATAAGGAAATCAGGAAGCACGTTCCAAAATAAAGTTGTCTCCTTTTGCTACAGGGAGTGAGAAGCGTCAGATCCATGCTTTAGTTCATGAAATGAAACCATCATTTAGTCCACCTTCACTCTCAGAGTGACACCTTCAGTCAGCAGGTTATCTCCCAGCCCTGAAAATTACCCAGTCCAGATGCAACAAAGAAAACAACTACAGAGACTGTAAGAAAAGAAGGGAATTTAAGGCTGGGATGTTAGCTAACATAAGCCAGGAAATCTAAAACAGAAATTGAAAATTCAGTCTAAGACTGACATTTTGGCACTGATACTGCATGATTTTCCTTTGAGTATTGTCAGTCAAGATCCTCACTCCTGGGACTACACCTTCACAGTACATTCCAAATATATACAACATGCAAAGATGCTTTGAAATTTCATGTTATTTGCATTTGGACTGACATCTTCTTATAATGTTTGACACTGAACACTTCTGTAACAAAGAACTGATCCGATTTCAACCCAACTCTTTTTCCAAAGAATAACAGGCAACTACACACGAATGAATAAGTGAACAGTTTGCCACAGCAATGAATGCCTGTGAAAACATCAAGTTTTGCAGGCACCAGATGGAAGAAGAACATTATTGCAATTCCTACATTGCATTGTGTAACAGCCAACAGAGCCGTTAACACTTTCTGGCAATTTCTAAGGTTTTTAAAGTGCTTTCCTCTGAATGGTGGTTTTTTGTGCCCTGTCAGTCTGCAAGCTAGGTTCAACTGTTTGGGAAGAAATTCTATTGGCAAGCTATCAAACAGAGAAAAATAGAAAATACAAATGGAAATAAATACTGATGATCATGTTAAAAAAAACCACTAGATGTACTTAAAGCTTATGCTATGAAGTATGACCTACTACCTACAGCACAAGTCTTTCACCTCTCACAAGCCACAGCTTTCTCTCTTCTATGCTAGAACTGCCTGCCTTTCTGCATCTTGGTTTACTACTTATCCCAGAGAAATGCTCACCTCATGATCCCAAAGAGTTTTTTACACTTTACTGTTGCCTTTTTCAGAAAGCAAACTTTAATCTTACTTGCCATATGACATTATGTCCTCCTCCACAATTCAGAGCAAAATGGTAAAAGATGTTTGGGTCAATTGAAATTACTTATTTGCACTGCTACCACCACATATCATAAGGAAAAAGTTACCCACCCACTGAGCAACAATACTCCCGGTTACAGACAACTAATTTATGCTAAGCAGTGTATTTTCCTGTCTCAAATCATTCCTTTGATCTGAATCAGTATCTGGTATACAGTAGAACTGAGAGTGTCTCATTGAAGTTGTCAATAAGCATGTGTAAGCAATGTCTGATCTAGTCCCTGTCAAACCAGGGCAGAAAGATTACACAACACTGACAAGCTGATTTCAAGTGAAAAAATACCCACTATATATTAAAGATGTATTATCTTGTTCATTCAGGAAAACACCTATATGCCTTACAAATTCACATAACCAATTCCTTTCATCTGTAAATTAGAGGGACAAAAATTTTTAAATTGGGGTGTTCATAACCACCAAATTTAACACTCTGACTTGGTAGTATCACGTCCATACCAGTAAAGTACGAAAAAAAAATCTTATTTCCTTTACTGTGTTTTTAAAGGGCATACACTAAGACCGGACTTATAAAAGGGAAGAAAGCAGTGTCTCCTGACTGTGCATTTGTCTGCATAAGGAAAAATCAGTTATCGTTACTACTGGCAACAAAACAATTCATAAATCTAGAACATATTTTCCGCAGCATAAGTTCCTAAATCTCAATGAACTTCAGTATTATTTAGTTCTATCTAAGAAGGACTAGACTTTAAAAACACAGTATAACTCTATAATGTCCTCAAGGAACACCACATTCTGACGTCAAAAAAAAGCTAAATTATTATCTTCACAATATTAACATAAACCAGCAATGGCTGCTTATTCATTAATAAAGCTGAGAAGTAAGATCTGGAGTATAGAAAGATTCAGCATGTAGAGAAGAAGTATGAGATGGAATCTTTTCCAGTGTAGGAAATAATAATTGCTCTTAGTAACAAAAGGCGGGAAAATGGATTGTTTCATGTATCTTAAGACTGACCCAGGTGAACAGTTCAGAGACAGTGATGGTAAGATGGTACTGCAGACGAAACAAAACTATTGGTTAGACCTCACAGCTAAAAGGACAGTAACAATGAATTTTTCTACAAAGCAGCAACATACAGAAGTTTGGCCATTTTGCCTAGTTCTCAAGAAGCCATTGCTCACTGTAGGGCCCTAAATCCGCAATATTCACTCCAAGCAATATAACCAGTGTGTTGCAGGTGAAACACACTGAATCACGTAACTGCTACAAAATACAGGCCCTTAGCCAGAAAAAAAGTATTCCTCCAATAGAGGTGATCGCTGTCCCTAGAACATTACAGCATAATACTGCACCAGTACAGTTTAAAAGAAACAAAGGAAAGCATATATGCAAAACTGGCAACATGAAGTATTTGGAGATCCACCATAAAAAAGGAAAATGCTAGCTGACAAAATCCACAAACTGACTGGATTGTGATTTTTGTTTCCTTTGTGGTAAAACAGTATTGATAAACATATGGTGTCATGTTGCTTGTGACCTAATGTCATAAACATTTGAAAAAATACAGTCTTGACAAAAAGACAATCCTCTGCCTGGAATTAGGGCAGTGCATCGCCAGATTGCCCCTGGAGCAGCCAAAGGCTGGAGATTATGATCAGGGTAATACAATGTCCCTCGGGATGCCCTGGCTACTCTGGGTGGAAGCCAAACTGATCCAAATACAAGGTTCTGGTGCAGGAATGCCACCCCAAGCACCTTGAAACAAAGATCACTCTTCTTCATTCCATTTAGCCCCTATTTGCCACCACCACTACCTTACTGCAAGTTTTGCCGATGACACCAAGCTGTGTGGTTCTGTTGATACGCTAGAGGGAAGGAATGCCATTCAGGAGGAGCCTTGACTCACTTGTGAGGTGGGCTGATGCCAACCTCATGAAGTTTAACTATGCCAAGTACAAGGTCCTACACCTGGATCAGAGCAATCCCAGGCACAGCTACAGGTTGGGCAAAAAGGAAATTCATGGTAGTCCTGCGGAGCAGGACTTGGGGGTGTTGGTCAATGAGAAGTTGAACATGAGCCAGCTTCAGTGTGCACTCACAGCCCAGAAAGCCAACCGTATCCTGGGCTGCATCAAAAGGAGTGTGACCAGCAGGTCGAAGGAGGTGATCCTGCCCCTCTGCTCTGCTCTCGTGAGACCTCACTTGGAGTATTGTGTTCAGTTCTGGTGTCCTCAAACATCAAAAGGACATGGAACTGTTAGAACAAGTCCAGAGGAGGGACATGAGGATGATCAGGGGACTGGAGCATCTCCTGTATGAAGACAGGCTGAGAAAGTTGGGGCTGTTCATCCTGGAGAAGAGAAGGCTGCGTGGAGACCTCATAGCAGCCTTCCAGTATCTGAAGGGGGCCCTTACAGGGATGCTGGAGAGGGACTATTCATTAGGGACTGTAGTGACAAGACAAGGGGTTAACGGGTTGAAACGTAAACAGCAGAGGTTTAGACTGGATATAAGGAAGAAATTCTTTGCTGTGAGGGTGGTGAGATACTGGAATGGGTTGCCCAGGGAGGTTGTGAATGCTCCATCCCTGGCAGTGTTCAAGACCAGGTTGGATGAAGCCTGGGTGATCTGGTTTTAGTGTGAGGTGTCCCTGCCCATGGCAGGGAGTTAGAACTAGATGATCTTGAGGTCCTTTCCAATCCTAACTATTCCATGATTCTATGATTCTATGGGTATGAACAGCAGAAGCATACTTTAAAACCCAGGTTTCCAAACACTATTCAGGATTGGTTGGCTCTTGCACTCCATACCCTGCACTGGCCAAACTAAAATACTTTCTGTATCAATTAATGTCAAAGGTATTTCTATTGCTAAAAATTCTTTCCCTTTACCTTGTTAAAGCCAGGTTATTAAAACGTACATGAAGATTGTTTTGAACAATGCAAAAATTTTTAACATTAGATTTCTACTATATTAACATCACCATCAGTTTTTATGAACAGGCTTGAGGCATAATCGAGGCATAATCCTTTTGCACATCTCAGAGATTAATCAACTCCAAACAACTACCACCCAGTACCTATCATGTGTTCTACCAATCCTTAAGTCTTAGTACAAAGATGCACAGTTTAGAGACCACACAAACTCAGAAAGTAAAATTCAGAGTAACACATGTAGGTCTTGTATATTCTAGTGAGTATTCACCACATGCCTGTCCCCATTCCTGAGCTGCACTGAATAAAAAACACTGTAGTGTACAATTGTCCTGAACAATCTAGTTTTGGAAGCTTAACTGGGATGTATTTGGGATCTTCTTACTCATATGTGAAAAAGAATCATTGTATACTGCTGATATTCTCGCCCCAACCTTTCATTCTCGTTATCCACAGTACAGCCAGTTTAGGAAATGCCACAACATATGACTTTACAGCATACAAATTAGTTTTAATATATTAATGATATAATGAATGCACAGTGTAGCCATTTGTGCCACCATAAGCACTGTTGATATACGTACGACTTCATTACAAGAGCCTGTAGGAACAGGACAAGGCTTTAACCTGATGGAGGGGAGATTGAGAAGACGTCTTAGGCAGAAGTTCTTCCCTGTGAGGGTGCTGAGGCCTGGCACAGATTTCCCACAGAAGCTCTGGTTGCCCAGAGAAGCTGTGCTTGCCCCATCCCTGGCAGTGTTTCAAGGTAAGGCTGGATGGGTCCTTGGAGCAACCTGGTCTAGTGGAAGATGCCCCTGCCCATGTCAGGGGTTGGAACTGGATGAGCTTTAAGGTCACTTAAACCAGTCCTGTGCTTCTAAAGTCTATGATATATCGCTTTTACTCATGGTCTAAATTTCAGCTTTTGGCAGAAAAGGGACAGGTGATAACAACACATAGTTGCAGCAAAACCACTGTATTGTGAATATTTTTTTACAACAGTTCTTATTTAACTACTACAGTAATATTTTAAATTGAAAACAGAAAAAAAGAATTTAATTTTCTCACAAGCCCTTTCCTAATAAAACTGTAGAAGCTAGGATTTCTGGATGTTTTGGCCAGGCATCAAGGCACTCAACCTTGTGGATATAAAAACATTCGATGAAAAAGTCACTGAGCCTTGTACAGACAGTGCTCTAGCAAACTGACAGGTGAAACACAACCAGCCCAGGTAGGTTAGTATCTGAATATGTGGTCTACATGCCTCTGTCACTTCTTGTACATGTAATCATACGCAGCTTTAAGATGAATTAGCATACTTTACAGGGCATGACAACTGCTGAGGTACACTCTGACACCATTTCTAAAAGCTATTTTTTTACACTCTCATATAATGCCTTAATTTACCAAGAGGTAACATACACAGACACACCCAAAAACACACAAAGAAAAAAAAGACAGACTGTACATTTATGAAATTAAAATCACACTTTTAAAGTATTTAATTTTAACTTGAGGAATTAAAATGTTTAAAATACTTCATAGTCTCTCAAAGTTCAGATCCTCACAAAACCATCTTCACTTACCACAACTCAGTGTGTGCTCCATGGAAATGGAGGTTTATTTATTGCAGAAGGAAGGCATTCTACTGGGATTACACCATGGTAAACTCTGACTAAACTGTCACATTCAGTTACCAAATCTGAATTAGGGCATCTTTTTCTGTGTTTGATGTAGCATTCATTGCTAATGTTAAGCGACAACTCTGAATACTAAGAGAGAAGAGAAAAGTTGGAATCACTCTATGTTAACATCTAAACTAAAAGAAATTGCTTTGGAGGTCATACAGTAATGGCTTTTCAGTTATTTCAAAAGCTTCATAATTAGTTTATGTGTATTTTCTTTGATGTAATTTCTAATTTTGTGAATACAAAGCATACCCTATTGGGTAAAACAGAACAGCAATTAAAGAATGTAAGAGATACGAGAATTCAATCAGAGTCCCACCATCCACAATGATAGTCAGCCAACAGCATGTCCGTCAAAGCCGCTGAAAACTAATGTAACTAACCGTTAACAAGATTTGCCAGGATACCAAAGTGACACACAGAAAATTATCTACAAAGGTCTGTGCATGGGAGACAGAAACTTCCCTTGTCTCCAAACTTTACAGGAACAGAAGCATTTAAGCCTCTTCCACGAAATTTCAGACACCCCATCAGTGAAGTAGCCCAGAAGCAGGACTAGATCTGGGATTCAAATTACTTCTGTCACCACAGCACTCTCTTTTTATTGAGGTTTCTCCAGCTCAATGTAACGTCTACACCAAATTTTCTTCCAGCCTTGATATTTCTACACAATGTCCTGTTGCCAAGCCTTTTCATGTAGAAACAGTTAATAAATTCACACCAGAAAATTTTCTTGTGGTTTTAAAGGCTAACTCCATTTTCAGATTAATATTTTTTAAGCAAAATCACAAGCATCTTCACTGTGTTTGTAACGCACTCTAGATCTCCTCAGACTAAGCGGTTTCTATGGGCACAGACAAGTTCTGTGGCCAGCTAAGGCTGACTAGCAACATTTTGGGTAGCAACACCAATGAAGAGCTTTACTCCAGGAAACACACGGAATTGGAATAGGAGCCAAGTGTGATTAAAAGGGTCTGAGTAGATCCGAGACAAACTGAAATGAGAATACTTCCTTCATATCAAAAGCTTTCCACATCAGTTTTTCAAGGGAACATATTCTAAGTTGAATACAGATGCAGTATGATTTATTTCCTTTCTCAAAGCAACAGGGAAAATCAAAAAGACGAAGGGTAACTCACCTGTTTCTGAGCAACTGCACTGCTCCTAAGCTCAGACAGTTCATTGAAAAGTGGTGTTTCAGCTGAGTATGTCATAACTGATTTTCTCCTCCCTTTTTACTAAGGTCCCTTTCATTACTTCCTGCAGTGACTGTTGATTCTATTAAATTTTATTTACGTTTTTCTCCTTAAGCATTGTCGCTGGGTTTTCACTTCACAGGTTTTTAACCATTCAACAAATACTGTTGGTTATGCAGATGTTTACACAGATTTCATCTATTTACTTTTGCACAAAAAATGAGTGTTATTAATTCTAAAATACTGGACTTGTATAGAAAAAATATTAATAATTATTAAGAATTGTAACTTTTTTTAGTTTGTTGTACACAGAACTGCACAGCTGACAGCAAATACATGGCATTATGAAGTTTAAGAAAGATGTAAAACTCATTCCCACATCCTCCACCAAGCAAGATCTCTGCTACACCAAGGAACCTTTGTCGCAAGGTGAAGTCCACACGTAAAAGTAACCATGTAACTTACACAACATGTTTGTGACGTTCAGCGCTCATTTTCCAAAGGCTACTTTGGAGGTACTAACAGACCTTCAATATTCCCAACCTGCCCACTCCTTTATAAAGTAGCAATGGCTCTAGCTTCAGAATGGTTCCACCCTGACTCACTTCTTCTGGCAATACCCAACGAGCTGAGACAAACAACCACACAAGAGAATTATTACTCCAAGTTATTGCCTCCCTTGACTATTTGATAAACAAACAAAAGGATCATAAAATGAATCCAGATTTTTCTGTTCTGCTCTTTTAGAATATGAGTTCTTTGAGGCAAGAAGACTATCTTCCATTTTAAAATTTTTATAATATTCTTCACTTTATCAACAATTCAGATAGTAACGTATGTAACTCTTCTGTCCTTGCTTGAGATACGTCTACACAGCACTTAACAAAACGGGAGTTGGGGATGGTAATACCAAAACTAGAATGAAAGGCGTAATTTCAGTGCAGTTGCCTACCTGGGTTCAAAATAAAGTAAGTTAAATATGACTTTTGTAGCATTTGAATAGTTTCCAGTCATAGGGAGGAAAACCATTCCAGTCACTATGATAGACTGTAAAAGGGATGATTAAAAAAGAAAAAAAAATCTAAAATTATAGGGGTATGCTTCCGTTTCAATGGAAGCAGAAGCTACTGCCTTGGACAGTCAAGAAACCATTGCCACAAGCATCCCTCAAAACCAAGCCCAGGTTAAGCTCATCAAATTGATTATCTTTGCATCTAGTCTCACTGAAGAGCTTGTAAGACAAGTTACTAGAATCTCTGCTATAACTTTGGGTAATATCAGATGTCAGTACAGAAATATTTGAAACATGCTTCCAGTATCAACAAAGTTAATAAAAAATATTTAATTCCACGTTCATTGATACGACCTGACAGATCACTTGGCCAGAACATATTTGACTTGGATCAAGAAAGAATATACACTGAAGATTGTTGCTAAATTAGCCAGAACCAGTATGGGTGGTTACACAAAATTTATGCTGTCTGTGGAGAAAGTATAGATGAACATCATCTGGCATAAAGTCAGGAGAACACAGAAAGACACAACTGATTCCATAAAAATTTAACCAGAACAAAACTGCAACCTACTAAGTTTCAATGGCACCATGTGTTTGTATTAGCTACTGCTATTTGCATGTCATGCTGTTTTTCCTTCTGTTGGAAGATACTCTAAAAGATTTATGTAACCCTTCAAGCCCCATACAGAGCCAGAATGATATCCCTAGGACTGAATCTGATCTCACTGGTTGAAAGAGTGTTTCTCCCACAAACCTGGTCTAAAGTTGTTTATGGTTAGTCTAACGTTATTAGTAGTTTTCTGTTTATATGAAGCAAGACATTACAACAAATACCTTCATAAACCAAATTCACTAGAAATCAAGAGGAACATTCTCAATCCCTTTCTAGTAAGATAGCAAATGAAAGATGATGGCAAATGAACGAAGGGTCTCCAGGCTTGACAACTCGTTACTGCCAAGGATAAAGAGAGAAATTTTCTAAAACTGCTCTAAGTAGTTACTAGAATTTAAGCACACCTGTCTTCAGATACCTTGCTTCCTAGTGTCAGTGAATTTATGTGGACATAAATCCATAGAGTTCATAATCTGACTGCCCTAGGACAGTTCAGGATTTACCAGAGTGTGTCTGGAAACTAGCAAATATCAAAGGATAACAAGGAGACAATCTGAATCAGCAGGCTTGCCAACGAGCTGAGAAACATCAATTAACATTACGTGCATGCGTAACCCTTCAAGTTCCGTAAAAACTGAAAACTCTGCTTCATTCTAGTAACATGACAACTTGCTGCAGCACAGCACAGTGGACTGCCAAACCTTTCTTGGCTTCTGCTGTACTCCCCTTGGTCCTACAGAGAAAGAATTCCTCCAACACAGCAACTTATTTTCCATCAACTGCCCCCATAGTATCTCACAGTTCCTGCAATAAAGGAACCTCCATGCAAGTAAGCTGCTCCAACAGGAACTGGAATAAACAGTTCACACTACCAACACCCCAAAGAAGGGGTGGTACTTTGCTGCACTAGCACATGCAAATCCACTGCACGCACCAAGTACACATTC
>NW_022994599.1:0-30822 GCF_012275295.1 Melopsittacus undulatus
TACCCTAACCCCGAGTCGGGAGGAGGGCAGCCTAAGCCAGCCTAAGGTCGTCGGAAAAAAGTGGGTACCCTAACCCCGAGGTCGGGAGGAGGGCAGCCTAAGCCAGCCTAAGGTCGACGGAAAAAAAAAGAAGTGGGTACCATAACTCCGAGTTCAGGAGGAGGGCAGCCTAAGCCAGCCTAAGGTCGTCGGAAAAAAAAGTGGGTACCCTAACCCCAAGGTCGGTAGGAGGGCAGCCTAAGCCAGCCTAAGGTCGTCGGAAAAAAAAGTGGGTACCCTAACCCCGAGGTCAGGAGGATGGCAGCCTAAGCCAGCCTAAGGTCGTCGAAAAAAAGTGTGGTAGCCTAACCCCGAGTCAGGAGATGGCAGCCTAAGCCAGCCTAAGTTCGTCGGAAAAAAAAGTGGGTACCCTAACACCGAGGTCGGGAGGAGGGCAGCCTAAGCCCCCTAAGGTCGTCGGAAAAATGTGGGTACCCTAACCCGAGGTCGGGGGACGGGCAGCCTAAGCCAGCCTAACGTCGTCGGAAAATAATTGGGTACCCTAACCCCGAGGTCAGGAGGAGGGTGCCTAAGCTAGCCTAAGGTCGTAGGAAAAAAAAGTGGGTGCCCTAACCCAGGTCTGGAGGAGGCAGCCTAAGCCAGCCTAATCGTCATAAAAATGTGGGTACCCTAACCCCGAGGTTCAGGAAGAGGGCAGCCTAAACCAGCCTAAGTTCTTCGGAAAAAAAGTGGGTACCCTAACCCCGAGTTCGGGAGGAGGTCCAGCCTACCAGCCTAAGGTCGTCGGAAAAGAAGTGGGTACCCTAACCCCGAGGTCGGGTGGAAGGGCAGACTAAGCCAGCCTAAGTCGTCGGAAAATAGTGGGTACCCTAAACCCGAGGTCGGGGGAGGGCAGCCTAAGCCCCTAAGGTCGTCGAAAAAAAAAGTGAGTACCCTAACCCCGAGGTCGGGAGAGGAGGCAGCCTAAGCCAGCCTAAGGTCGTCGGAAAAAAAAAGAAGTGGTACCCTAACCCCGAGGTCGGGAGGAGGGCAGCCTAATCCACCCTAAGGTCGTCGGAAAAATAAGTGGGCACCCTAACCCCGAGGTCGGGAGGAGGGCAGCCTTAGCCAGCCTAAGGTCGTCGGAAAAATACGTGGGTACCATAACCCCGAGGTTGGGAGGAGGACAGCCTAAGCCAGCCTAAGCTCATCGGAAAAAAAAGCGGGTACCCTAACCCCGAGGTCGGGAGGAGGGCAGCCTAAGCCAGCCTAAGGTCGTCGGAAAAAAAAAAGAAGTGGGTACCCTAACCCCGAGGTCGGGAGGAGGGCAGCCTAAGCCAGCCTAAGGTCGTCGGAAAAAAAGTGTGTACCATAACCCAGGTCGTTGGGAAGGGCAGCCTAAGCCAGCCTAAGGTCGTCGGAAAATGTGGGTACCCTAACCCCAGGTCGGAGGAGGGCAGCCTAAGCCAGCCTAAGATCGTCGGAAAAAAAAGTGGTACCCCTAACCCCAGGTCGGGAGGAGGGCAGCCTAAGCGCATCAGTTCGTCGGAAAAAAAAGTGGGTACCCTAACCCCGAGGTCAGGAGGATGGCAGCCTAAGCCAGCCTAAGTCGTCGGAAAAAAAAGTGGGTACCCTAACACCGAGGTCGAGAGGGGAGGCAGCCTAAGCCACCCTAAGGTCGTCGGAAAAAAAGTGGGGACCCTAACCCCGAGGTCGGGAGGAGGGCAGCCTAAGCCAGCCTAAGGTCGTCGGAAAAAAAATTGTTTACTCTAACCCCAAGGTCGGGAGGAGGGCAGCCTAAGCCAGCCTAATGTCGTCGGAAAAAAACGTGGGTACCATAACCCCAAGTTTGGGAGGAGGGCAGCCTAAGCCAGCCTAAGCTCGTCGGAAAAAAAAGAAGTGGTACCCTAACCCCGAGGTCGGGAGGAGGGCAGCCTAAGCCAGCCTAAGGTCGTCGGAAAAAAAAGAAGTTGGTACCCTAACCCCGAGGTCGGGAGGAGGGCAGCCTAAGCCAGCCTAAGGTCGTCGGAAAAAAAAGTGGGTACCCTAACCCCGAGGTCGGGAGGAGGGCAGCCTAAGCCAGCCTAAGGTCGTCGAAAAAAAGTGGGTACCCTAACCCCGAGGTCGGGAAGAGGTAGCCTAACGTCGGCGGAAAAAAAAAGTGGGTACCCTAACCCGAGGTCGGAGGAGGGCAGCCTAAGCCAGCCTAAGGTCGTCGAAAAAAAAAGTGGTACCCTAACCCCGAGGTCGGGAGGAGGGCAGCCTAAGCCAGCCTAAGGTCGTCGGAAAAAAAAGTGAGTACCCTAACCCCGGGTCGGAGGAGGGCAGCCTAAGCCAGCCTAAGGTCGTCAGAAAAGTGGGTACCCTAAACGCGAGGTCGGGAGGAGGCAGCCTAAGCCAGCCTAAGGTCGTCGGAAAAAAAAGTGGGTACCCTAACACCGAGGTCAGAGAAGGGCAGCCTAAGCCACCTAAGTCGTCGGAAAAAAAAAGAAGTGGGTACCTAACCCAGAGGTCGGGAGGAGGGCAGCCTAAGCCAGCCTAAGGTCGTCGGAAAAATAAGTGGGCACCCTAACCCCGAGGTCGGGAGGAGGGCAGCCTAATCCAGCCTAAGGTCGTCGGAAAAATAAGTGGGTACCCTAACCCGAGGTCGGGAGGAGGGCAGCCTAAGCCAGCCTAAGTTCGTCAAAAAGTGGGTACCCTAACCCCAGAGGTCGGGGGAGGGCAGCCTAAGCCAGCCTAAGATCGTCGGAAAAAAAGTGGGTACCCTAACCCGCGGTCGGGAGAGGGCAGCCTAGCCAGCCAAGGTCGACGGAAAAAAAAGTGGTTACCCTAACCCCGAGGTCGGGAGGAGGGCAGCCTAAGCGACCTAAGGTCGCTGGAAAAAAAGTGGGTACCCTAACCCCGAGGTCGGGAGGAGGGCACCCTAAGCCAGCCTAATGGTCGTCGGAAAAATAATTGGGTACCCTAACCCGAGGTCGGGAGGAGGGCAGCCTAAGCCAGCCTAAGGTCGTCGGAAAAAAAACAAGTGGGTACCCTAACCCCGAGGTCGGGAGGAGGGCAGCATAAGCCAGCCTAAGGTCGTCGGAAAAAAAGTGGGTACCCTAACCCCAAGTCGGGAGGACGGCAGCCTAAGCCAGCCTAAGGTCGTCGGAAAAAAAGTGGGTACCCTAACCCCGAGGTCGGGAGGAGGGCAGCATAAGCCAGCCTAAGGTCGTCGGAAAAAAAGTGGGTACCCTAACCCCGAGGTCGGGAGGAGGTAGCCTAACGTCGGCGGAAAAAAAACTGGGTACCCTAACCCCGAGGTGGGAGGAGGGCAGCCTAAGCCAGCCTAAGGTCGTCGGAAAAAAAGTAAGTACCCTAACCCCGCGGTCAGGAGGTGGGCAGCTTAGCCAGCCTAAGGTCGTCGGAAAAGTGGGTACCCTAACCCCGAGGTCGGGAGGAGGCAGCATAAGCCAGCCTAAGTCGTCGGAAAAAAAGTGAGTACCCTAACCCCGATTCAGGAGGAGGGCAGCCTAAGCCAGCCTAAGGTCGTCGGAAAAAGATGTTGTACCCTAACCCAGAGGTCGGAGGAGGGCAGCCTAAGCCAGTCTAAGGTCGTCGGAAAAATAAGTGGGCCCCTAACCCCGAGGTCGGGAGGAGGGCAGCCTAAGCCAGCCTAAGTCGTCGCAAAAAAAAAGAAGTGGGTACCCTAACCCCGAGTTCAAGAGGAGGGCAGCCTAAGCCAGCCTAAGGTCGTCGGGAAAAAAAAGAAGTGGGTACCCTACCCCGAGGTCGGGAGGAGGGCAGCCTAAGCCAGCCTAAGGTCGTCGGGAAAAAAAAGAAGTGGGTACCCTAACCCCGAGGTCGGGAGGAGGGCAGCCTAAGCCAGCCTAATGTCGTCGGAAAAAAAAGTGGGTACCCTAACCCCGAGGTCGGGAGGAGGGCAGCCTAAGGTTGTCGGAAAAAAAAGTGGGTACCCTAACCCCAAGGTCAGTAGGAGGACAGCCTAAGCCAGCCTAACGTCGTCGGAAAAAAAAAGTGGTTACCCTAACCCCGAGGTCGGGAGGAGGGCAGCCTAAGCCAGCCTAAGGTCGTCGGAAAAAAGTGGGTACCCTAACCCCGAGGTCAGGAGGAGGGCAGCCTAAGGTCGTCGGAAAAAAAAAAGCGGGTACCCTAACCCGAGGTCGGGAGGAGGGCAGCCTAAGCCAGCCTAATGTCGTCGGAAAAAAAAGAAGTGGGCACCCTAACCCCGAGGTCGGGAGGAGGGCAGCCTAGCCAGCCTAAGGTCGTCGGAAAAAAAATTGGGTACCCTAACCCCGAGGTCGGGAGGAAGGCAGACTAAGCCAAGCCAGCCTAAAATCTTCGGAAAAAAATGTGGGTACCCTAACCCTGAGGTCAGGAGGAGGGCAGCCTAAGCCAGGCTAAGGTCGTCGGAAAAAAAGTGGGTACCCTAACCCCGAGGTCGGGAGGAGGGCAGCCTAAGCCAGCCTAAGGTCGTCGGAAAAAAAAAAGTGGGTACCCTAACCCCGAGGTCGGGAGGAGGGCAGCCTAAGCCAGCCTAAGGTCGTCGGAAAAAAAGTGTGTACCCTAACCCCGAGGTCGTGGGGAGGGCATCCTAAGCCAGCCTAAGGTCGTCGGAAAAAAGTGGGTACCCTAACCCCGAGGTCGGAGGAGGGCAGCCTAACCAGCCTAAGGTCGTCGGAAAAAAAAGTGGTACCCTAACCCCAAGGTCGGAGGAGGGCAGCCTAACGCGCTCAGTTCGTCGGAAAAAAAAAAAGTGGGTACCCTAACCCGAGGTCAGGAGGAGGCAGCCTAAGCCAGCCTAAGTTCGTCGGAAAAAAAGTGGTACCCTAACACCGAGGTCGGGAGGAGGGCAGCCTAAGCCACCCTAAGGTCGTCGGAAAAATGTGGTACCCTAACCCCGAGGTCGGGAGGACGGCAGCCTAAGCCAGCCTAACGTCGTCGGAAAATAAGTGGGTACCCTAACCCCGAGTCGGAGGAGGGCAGCCTGCCAGCCTAAGGTCGTCGGAAAAAAAATTGGGTACCCTAACCCAAAGGTCGGGAGGAGGGCAGCCTAAGCCAGCCTAAGTTCGTCGAAAAAAAAGTGGGTACCCTAACCCCGAGGTCAGGAGGATGGCAGCCTAAGCCAGCCTATGTCTTCGAAAAAGAGTGGGTACCCTAACCCCGAGTCGGAGGAGGTCAGCCTAAGCCAGCCTAAGGTCGTCGGAAAAAGAAGTGGGTACCCTAACCCCGAAGTCGGGAGGAGGGCAGCCTAGCCAGCCTAAGGTCGTCGGAAAAAAAGTGGGTACCCTAACCCCGAGGTCGGGAGAGGGCAGCCTAAGCCAGCCTAAGGCCGTCGGAAAAAAAAACAAGTGGGTACCCTAACCCCGAGGTCGGGAGGAGGGCAGCATAAGACAGCCTAACGTCGTCGGAAAAAAAATTGTGTACCCTAAACCCGAGGTCGGGAGGAGGGCAGCCTAAGCCAAGCCCTAAAATCTTCGGAAAAATTTGGGTACCCTAACCCTGAGGTCGGGAGGAGGGCAGCCTAAGCCAGCCTAAGGTCGTGGAAAAAAAGTGGGTACCCTAACCCCGAGGTCGGGAGGAGGGCAGCTTAAGCCAGCCTAAGGTTGTCGGAAAAAAAAAGAGTGGGCACTCTAATCCCGAGGTCGGGAGGAGGGCAGCCTAAGGTTGTCCGAAAAAAAAGTGGGTACCCTAACCCCGAAGGTCAGTAGGAGCAGAGCCTAAGCCAGCCTAACGTCGTCGGAAAAAAAAGTGGTTACCCTAACCCCGAGGTCGGAGGAAGGGCAGCCTAAGCCAGCCTAAGGTCTTCGGAAAAAAAAGTGGTACCCTAACCCCGAGGTCAGGAGGAGGGCAGCCTAAGGTCGTCAAAAAAAAAGTGGGTACCCTAACCCCGAGGTCGGGAGGAGGGTAGCCTAAGCCAAGCCAGCCTAAATCTTCGGAAAAATGTGGGTACCCTAACCCTGAGGTCGAGAGTGCAGCCTAAAAAGCCTAAGGTCGTCGGAAAAAAAATGGGTACCCTAACCCCGAGGTCGGGAGGAGGCAGCCTAAGCCAGCCTAAGTTGTCGGAAAAAAAGAAGTGGGTACCCTAACCCCGAGGTCGGGGGAGGGCAGCCTAAGCCAGCCTAAGGTCGTCAGAAAATGTGGGTACCCTAACCCCGAGGTCGAGAGGTGGGCAGCCTAAGCCAGCCTAAGGTCGTCGGAAAAAAAAAGAAGTGGGTACCCTAACCCCGAGTTCAGGAGGAGGGCAGCCTAAGCCAGCCTAAGATCGTCGGAAAAAAAAGTTGGTACCCTAACCCCGAGGTCGGGAGAGGACGGCTAAGCCAGCCTCGGTCGTTGGAAAAAAAGTGGGTACCTAACCCCGAGGTCAGGAGGATGGCAGCCTAAGCCAGCCTAAGGTCGTCGGAAAAAAAAGTGGGTACCCTAACCCGAGGTCGGGAGGAGGGCAGCCTAGGACCTAAGGTCGTTGGAAAAATGTGGGTACCCTAACCCCGAGGTCGGGAGGAGGGCAGCCTAAGCCAGCCTAACGTCGTCTGGAAAATAAGTGGGTACCCTAACCCCGAGGTCGGGAGGAGGGTAGCCTAAGCCAGCCTAAGGTCGTAGGAAAAAAAGTGGGTGCCCTAACCCAAGGTCGGGAGGAGGGCAGCCTAAGCCAGCCTAAGTTCGTCAGAAAATGTGGGTACCCTAACCCCGAGGTCAGGAGATGGCAGCCTAAGCCGCCTAAGTCGTCGGAAAAAAAGTGGGTACCCTAACCCCGAGTTCGGGAGGAGGTCAGCCTAAGCCAGCCTAAGTCGTCGGAAAAAGAAGTGGGTACCCTAACCCCGAGGTCGGGTGGAAGGCAGACTAAGCCAGCCTAAGGTCATCGGAAAAAGTGGGTACCCTAAACCGAGGTCGGGAGGACAGCCTAATCCAGCCTAAGGTCGTCGGAAAAAAAGTGAGTACCCTAACCCCGAGGTCGGAGGAGGGCAGCCTAAGCCAGCCTAAGGTCGTCGGAAAAAAAAGAAGTGGTACCCTAACCCTGAGGTCGCGAGGAGGGCCTAAGCCAGCCTAAGGACGTCGGAAAAATAAGTGGGCACCCTAACCCCGAGGTCAGGAGGAGGGCAGCCTAGCCAGCCTAAGTCGTCGGAAAAATACGTGGGTACCATAACCCCGAGGTCGGGAGGAGGGCAACCTAAGCCAGCCTAAGCTCGTCGGAAAAAAAGCGGGTACCCTAACCCCGAGGTCGGGAGGAGGGCGCCTAAGACAGCCTAAGGTCGTCGGAAAAAAGTGGGTACCCTAACCCCGAGGTCGGGAGGTGGGCAGCCTAAGCCAGCCTAAGGTCATCGGAAAAAGTGGGTACCCTAACCCGAGGTCGGGAGGAGGGCAGCCTAAGCCAGCCTAAGGCCGTCGGAAAAAAATGTGAGTACCCTAACCCCGAGGTCGGGAGGAGGGCAGCCTAAGCCAGCCTAAGGTCGTCGGAAAAAAGTGGGTACCCTAAACCCGAGGTCGGAAGAGGCAGCCTAAGCCAGCCTAAGGTCGTCGGAAAAAAAAGTGAGTACCCTAACCCCGAGGTCAGGAGGAGGGCAGCCTAAGCCACCCTAAGGTCGTCGGAAAAAAAGAAGTGGGTACCCTAACCCCGAGGTCGGGAGGAGGGCAGCCTAAGCCAGCCTAAGGTCGTCGGAAAAAAAAAAGTGGCACCCTAACCCCGAGGTCGGGAGGAGGGCAGCCTAAGCCACCCTAAGGTCGTCGGAAAAATAAGTGGGTACCCTAACCCCGAGGTCGGGAGGAGGGCAGCCTACCAGGCTACTTCGTCGGAAAAAAAAAGTGGGTACCCTAACCCCGAGGTAGGGAGGAGGGCAGCCTAAGCCAGCCTAAGTTCGTCGGAAAAAAAAGTGGGTACCCTAACCCCGAGGTCGGGAGGAGGGCAGCCTAAGCCATCTAAGGTCTCGGAAAAAAAAGTGGTTACCCTAACCCCGAGGTCGGGAGGAGGGCAGCCTAAGCGAACCTAAGTCGCTGGAAAAAAATTGGGTACCCTAACCCCGAGGTCGGGAGGAGGGCAGCCTAAGCCAGCCTAAGGTCGTCGGAAAATTGGTACCCTAACCCAGGTCGGGAGGAGGGCAGCCTAAGCCAGCCTAAGGTCGTCGGAAAAAAATGGGTACCCTAACCCCGAGGTCGGGAGGAGGGCAGCCTAATCCAGCCTAAGGTCGTCGGAAAAAAAGTGGGTACCCTAACCCCGAGGTCGGAGGAGGGCAGCCTAAGCCAGCCTACGTTCGTCGGAAAAAAAATTGGGTACCCTAACCCCGAGTCGGAGGAGGGCAGCCTAAGCCTCCTACGTTCGTCGAAAAAAATTGGGTACCCTAACCCCGAGGTCGGGAGGAGGCAACCTAAGCCAGCCTAAGGTCGTCGAAAAAAAAGTGGGTACCCTAACCACGAGGTCGGGAGGAGGGCAGCCTAAGCGAACCTAAAGTCGTTGGAAAAAGTGGTACCCTAACCCCGAGGTCGGGAGGAGGGCAGCCTAAGGTCGTCGGAAAAAAAAGTGGGTACCCTAACCCCGAGGTCGGGAGGAGGGCAGCCTAAGGTCGTCGGAAAAAAGTGGGTACCCTAACCCCGAGTTCGGGAGAGGCAGCCTAAGCCAGTAAGGCGTCGGAAAAAAAGTGGGTACCCTAACCCCGAGTCGGGAGGAGGGCAGCCTATGCCACCTAATGTCGTCGGAAAAAAAAAGAAGTGGTACCCTAACCCCGAGGTCGGGAGGGCAGCCTAAGCCAGCCTAAGGTCGTCGGACAAAGTGGGTACCCTAACCCCAAGGTCGGAGGAGGGCGCCTAAGCCAGCCTAAGGTCGACGGAAAAAAAGTGGGTACCCTAACCCCGAGGTCGGGAGTAGGGCAGACTAAGCCAGCCTAAGGTAATCGGAAAGAAAACGTGGGTACCCTACCCCGAGGTTGGGAGGAGGGCAGCCTAAGCCAGCCTAAGGTCGTCGGAAAAAAAGTTGGTACTATACCCCGAGGTCGGGAGGAGGGCAGCCTAAGCCAGCCTAAGGTCGTCGGAAAAAAAAGAAGTGGGTACCCTAACCCCGAGGTCGGGAGGAGGCAGCCTAAGCCAGCCTAAGGTCGTCGGAAAAAAAAGTGGGTACCCTAACCCCGAGGTCGGGAGGAGGGCAGCCTTAGCCAGCCTAAGGTCGTCGGAAAAATACGTGGGTACCATAACCCCGAGGTTGGGAGGAGGGCAGCCTAAGCCAGCCTAAGCTCGTCGGAAAAAAAAGTGGGTACCCTAACCCCGAGGTCGGGAGGAGGGCAGCCTAAGCCAGCCTAAGGTCGTCGGAAAAAAAAGAAGTGGGTAACCTAACCCCGAGGTCGGGAGGAGGGCAGCCTAAGCCATCCTAAGGTCGTCGGAAAAAAAAAGAATTTGGTACCCTAACCCCGAAGTCGGGAGGAGGGCAGCCTAAGCCAGCCTAAGGTCGTCGGAAAAAAAAGTGGTACCCTAACCCCGAGGTCGGGAGGAGGGCAGCCTAAGCCAGCCTAAGGTCGTCGGAAAAAAAAAAGAAGTGGTACCCTAACCCCGAGGTCGGGAGGAGGGCAGCCTAAGCCAGCCTAGGTCGTCGGAAAAAAAGTGGGTACCCTAACCCCGAGGTCGGGAGGAGGGCAGCCTAAGGTCATCGGAAAAAAATGGTGTACCCTAACCCCGAGGTCGGGAGGAGGGCAGCCTAACGTCGGCGGAAAAAAAGTGGTACCCTAACCCCGAGGTCGGGAGGAGGGCAGCCTAAGCAGCCTAAGGTCGTCGGAAAAAAAAGTGGGTACCCTAACCCCGCGGTCGGGAGGAGGGCAGCCTAAGCCATCTAGGTCGTCAAAAAAAAGTGGGTACCCTAACAACGAGGTCGGGAGAGGGCAGCCTAATCCACCCTAAGTCCGTCGGAAAAAAAAGTGGGTACCCTAACCCTGAGGTCGGGAGGAGGGCAGCCTAAGCCAAGCCAGCCTAAGGTCGTCGGAAAAAAAATGTGTGTACCCTAAACCCGAGGTCGGGAGGAGGGCAGCCTAATCCAGCTAAGGTTGTCGGAAAAAATAGTGGGTACCCTAACCCAAGGTCGGGAGGAGGGCAGCCTAAGCCACCTAAGGTCGTCGGAAAAAAAGTGGGTACCATAACCCTGAGGTCGGGAGGAGCGCAGCCTAAGCCAGCCTAAGTTCGTCGGAAAAAAAATAGTGCGTACCCTAACCCCGACGTCAGGAGGAGGGCAGCCTATGCCAGCCTAAGGTCGTCGGAAAAAAAAAGAATGGGTACCCTAACCCCGATGTCGGGAGGAGGCAGCCTAAGCCAGCCTAAGGTCGTCGGAAAAAAAGAGTGGGTACTCTAACCCCGAGGTCCGGAGAGGGCAGCCTAAGCCGCCTAAGGTCGTCGGAAAAAAAAGGGGTACCCTATCCCCGAGGTCGGGAGGAGGGCAGCCTAAGCCAGCCTAAGGTCGTCGGAAAAAAAAGTGGGTACCCTAACCCCCGGTCGGGAGGAGGGCAGCCTAAGCCAGCCTAAGGTCGTCGGAAAAAAAAAAAGTGGGTACCTAACCCCGAGTCGGGAGAGGGCAGCCTAAGCCAGCCTAGGTCGTCGGAAAAAAAAAGAAGTGGGTACCCTAACCCCGAGGTCCGGAGGAGGGCAGCCTAAGCCGCCTAACGTCGTCGGAGAAAAATGGGTATCCTAACCCTGAGGTCGGGAGGAGGGCAACCTAAGCCAGCCTAAGGTCGTCGAAAAAAAAGTGGGTACCCTAACCCCGAGGTCGGGAGGAGGGCAGCCTAAGCCAGCCTAAGGTCGTCGGAAAAAAAAGTGGGTACCCTAACCCCGAGGTCAGGAGGAGGCAGCCTAAGGTCTTCGGGAAAAAAAGTTGGTACCCTAACCCTGAGGTCGGGAGAAGGTAGCCTAAGCATCGTCGGAAATGTGGGTACCTTAACCCCGAGGTCGGGAGGAGGGCAGCCTAAGCCAGCCTAAGGTCGTTGGAAAAAAAATGTGGGTACCCTAAACCCGAGTTCGGGAGGATGGCAGCCTAGCCAGCCTAAGTTCGTCGGAAAAAATAGTGGGTACCCTAACCCCGAGGTCAGGAGGTGGGCAGCCTAAGCCAGCCTAAGGTCGTCGGAAAAAAATGTGGGTACCCTAACCCCGAGGTCGGGAGGAGGGCAGCCTAAGGTCGTTGGAAAAATGTGGTACCCTAACCCCGAGGTCGGGAGGAGGGCAACCTAAGCCAGCCTAATGTCGTCGGAAAAAAAAAGTGGTACCCTAACCCCGAGGTCGGGAGGAGGGCAGCCTAAGCCAGCCTAAGGTCGTCGGAAAAAAAAGTGGGTACCCTAACCCCGAGGTCGGGAGGAGGGCAGCCTAAGACAGCCTAAGGTCGTCGGAAAAAGAAGTTGGTACCCTAACCCCGAGGTCGGGAGGGGCAGGGCAGCCTAAGGTCGTCGGAAAAAAAAGTGGGTACCCTAACCCGAGTTCGGAGGAGGGCAGCCTAAGCCAGCCTAAGTCGTCAGAAAAAAAAAAAAAGTTGGTACCCTAACCCCGAGGTCAGGAGGAGCGCAGCCTAAGCCAGCCTAAGGTCGTCGGAAAAAAAAGTGGGTACCCTAACCCCGAGGTCGTGAGGAGGGCAGCCTAAGCCAGCCTAAGGTCGTCGGAAAAAAAGTGGGTACCCTAACCCCGAGTTCGGGAGGAGGGCAGCCTACGCCAGCCTAAGGTCGTCGGAAAAAAAAAGTGGGTACCCTAACCCGAGGTCGGGAGGAGGGCAGCCTAAGCCAGCCTAAGGTCGTCGGAAAAAAAAGTGGGTACCCTAACCCAGGTTGGGAGGAGGGCAGCCTAAGGTCGTCGGAAAAAAAAGTGGGTACCCTACCCCGAGGTCGGGAGGAGTGCAGCCTAAGCCAGCCTAAGGTCGTAAGAAAAAAAAGTGGGTACCCTAACCCCGAGGTCGGAGGAGGGCAGCCTAAGCCAGCCTAAGGTCGTCGAAAAAAAAGTGGGTACCCTAACCCGAGGTCGGGAGGAGGGCAACCTAAGCCAGCCTAAGGTCGTCGGAAAAAAAAGTGGGTACCCTAACCCCGAGGTCGGGAGGAGGGCAGCCTAAGCCAGCCTAATGTCGTCGGAAAAAAAAGTGGGTAGCCTAACCCCGAGGTCGGGAGGAGGGCAGCCTAAGGTCGTCGGAAAAAGAAGTGGGTACCCTAACCCCGAGGTCGGAGGAGGGCAGCCAGGTGGCCTTTGGTAAATGTGTATCCCAATGCTTGAAAGTTCCCCCACCCATTGCTCTCAGTGTAGTTTTTAACAGCCCATTGTACCGTTCAATTTTCCCAGAGGCTGGTGCATGGTAGGGAATGTGATATACCACTCAATGCCATGTTCTTTGGCCCAAGTGCCTATAAGTTTGCTCCGAAAATGAGTCCCATTGTCTGACTCAATTCTCTCTGGGGTGTCCATGTCGCCACAAAATCTGGTTCTCAAGGCCCAGGATAGTGTTCCGGGCAGTGGCGTGGGGCACAGCATATGTTTCCAGCCATCCTGTGGTTGTTTCCACCATGGTAAGCACATAGCGCTTGCCTCGGCGAGTTGGTGGGAGTGTGATATAGTCAATTTGCCAGGCCTCCCCATATTTATACTACAGCCATCGTCCTCCAAACCAAAGAGCTTTCAACCGTTTAGCTTGTTTAATTGCAGCACATGTCTCACACTCATGAATAACCTGGGCGATAGTGTCCATTGTTAAGTCCACCCCTCGATCACGAGCCCATTTATATGTTGCGTCTCTGCCCTGATGGCCTGAAGTGTCGTGGGCCCACCGGGCCAAAAATTTATGTTGCCAATCTAAGTCCATCTGAGCTACTTCAATCTTAGCAGCTTTATCCACTTGCTGGTTATTGTGGTGTTCCTCAGTGGCCCGACTCTTAGGTATGTGGGCATCTACATGGCGTACCCTCACCACCAGCTTCTGCACCCGGGCAGCGATATCTTGCCATAATGCAGCAGCCCAAATGGGTTTACCTCTGCGTTGCCAGTTGCTCTGCTTCCATTGCTGCAACCATCCCCACAGGGCATTTGCCACCATCCATGAGTCAGTATAAAGATAGAGTATTGGCCACCTTTCTCGCTCAGCAATGTCCAGGGCCAGCTGGATGGCTTTCACCTCAGCAAACTGACTCGATTCACCCTCTCCTTCAGCAGTTTCAGCAACTTGTCGCTGAGGACTCCATACAGCTGCCTTCCATCTCCGATGCTTTCCCACAATACGGCAGGACCCATCAGTGAACAAGGCATACTGCTTTTCACTTTCCGACAATTTATTATATGGTGGTGCCTCTTTGGCACGCATCACCTCCTCCTCTGGTGACATTCCAAAATCTTTGCCCTCTGGCCAGTCCATGATGACTTCCAGAATGCCTGGACGACTGGGATTTCCTATCCGAGCTCGTTGTGTAATTAGTGCAGCCCATTTACTCCAAGTAGCATCAGTTGCATGATGTGTAGAGGAGACCCTGCCTTTGAACATCCAGCCCAACACTGGCAAGCGGGGTGCCAAAAGGAGCTGTGCATCAGTGCACAATCACCTCCAAAGCAGCTCGAACCCCTTCAGCTGCCAATATCTCTTTCTCCGTTGGGGTATAGCTTGGCCTCCGAGCCTTTGTATCCCCGACTCCAAAAACCAAGGGGTTGACCTCGAGTCTCCCCTGGAGTTTTCTCTGCCAAAGACTCCAGGTAGGACCATTCTCCCCAGCTGCAGTGTACAGTACATTTTTCACATCTGGACCGGTCCGGACTGGTCCAAGGGCCACGGCCTGAACTATCTCACGTTTAATTTGCTTGAAGGCTTGTTGTTGCTCAAGACCCCATTTGAAATCATTCTTTTTCCGGGTCACATGATAGAGAGGGCTTACGATTGAACTGTAATTTGGAATGTGCATTCTCCAGAACCCCAGCACCCAAGAAAGCTTGTGTTTCTTTCTTATCAGTTGGTGGAGACATTGCTGTTATCTTATTGATCACTTCTGTAGGGATATGTCTACGTCCATCTTGCCATTTTATTCCCAAAAATTGAATTTCCCGTGCAGGTCCCTTGACTTTATTCCGTTTTATGGCAAAACCAGCTTCCAGCAGGATTTGGATTATTTCCCTCCCTTTCTCAAAAACTTCTTCTGCTGTATTACCCCACACAATAATGTCATCGATGTATTGCAAGTGTTCTGGAGCTTGCCCCTGTTCCAGTGCAGTCTGGATCAGTCCGTGGCAGATGGTGGGGCTGTGTTTCCACCCCTGGGGCAGTCGGTTCCAAGTGAACTGGACACCCCTCCAAGTAAAAGCAAACTGTGGCCTGCACTCTGCCGACAAAGGAATTGAGAAAAATGCATTGGCAATATCAATCGTGGCATACCACTTGGCTGCCTTTGACTCTAATTCATACTGCAGCTCTAACATATCCGGCACGGCAGCACTCAATGGTGGTGTGACTTCATTCAGTCCACGATAGTCTACTGTTAGTCTCCACTCTCCATTAGACTTTCGCACTGGCGATATGGGGCTATTAAAATGTGAGCGGGTCCTGCTGATCACTCCCTGCCTTTCCAGTCTACGGATCAGATTATGGATGGGAATCAGGGAGTCTCGATTGGTGCGATATTGCCGCCGGTGCACTGTTGTGGTCACAATTGGCACTTGTTGTTCTTCGACTTTCAGCAACCCCACAACAGAAGGATCCTCTGAGAGACCAGGCAAGGTGGACAGCTGCTCAATTTCCTCAGTCTCCAAAGCAGCAATACAAAAGCCCACCAGTACCCTTTTGGGTCTTTGAAGTACCCCTTCCTGAGGTAGTCCATGCCAAGGATGCATGGAGCCTCTGGACCAGTCACAATGGGTGCTTTTGCCATTTCTTCCCAGTCAGGCTAATTTCAGCCTCTAGTACAGTCAACTCTTGGGACCCTCTTGTCACTCCAGAATATAGATGGTTTCCACCCCTTGACAGTTAGATGGCATCAGGGTACACTGTGCACCAGTATCAACTAGAGCCTTATATTTCTGTGGGACTGATGTGCCAGGCCATTTGATCCACACAGTCCAGTAAATACGATTGTACCCTACCTCCACCTGGCTGGAGGCAGGGCCCCTCTAATAGTCATCGTCGTCACAATCTTGGACACCTAAGTCGTATTGAAAGGGATCATTCTTCTTTATCACAGGAGCTGGAGTAAAATCAGCTCTTCCACTCCATCTGGGAACCTGTTCACCAGAGACTGAAGCTGCAGCTCTCATGGGGCGATCAGTCTTGGCCCTTGCTCCTCTCTTCAATTCACCCACACGTTCCTCCAAGACTGAAGTAGGTTTTCCATCCCACTTTGTCATGTCTTCTCCGTGATCCCGCAAGTAAAACCATAGGGTGGCCCGTGGTGTGTATCTTATATATCTTCTCTCTCGAGCAATAGGACGCCTTTTGTTAATAGCTGAAACACGTATTGGCACACGTGAAGAGCTAGATAAATCAGACAGATTATCCCTCAACTGTTTGAGATCCTGTCTGAGATCCTGAGACATTTTTTCCACAGCTGAGATGATGGAAGGAGTAAGATTGTCTTAGAATTCTCGGAGTTTATGAACCATTTCATCCACTGTTGGTGGTACTATGTCATTCCAAGTTACCGTTGCCAATGAATGGGCATATGACGACGGTGCGTTTCGTGTAAGCTTTCGCCACATGGGTCGTGTGCATTCGACTTCATCTGGGTCTATGGGTATATCCCCATTATTCGGCTTGATGTGATAAATCATCTCTACGATAGCTGATTCCCTCAGGACTGGATGCCTTTGTCTATAGTAGTCCACTTGGCCGAACGACTCATAACATCATCCTTGTATGGAAACCTTTCTTTCACAGCTGCCAAAAGCCGCCTCCAAAGACTGAGGGACTTTTTCTCTCTTGCAATTGCTTTGTCAATTCCCCCTTCTTTAGCAAGTGACCCCAGCTGCTTGGCTTCTGTACCTGCTAGTTCGTGACCATCGGCCCCACTATCCCAACATCGGAGCAACCAGGTGATGATGTGCTCCCCTGGTTGACGGGTGAAATCTTTTCACATATTCTGCAGCTCAGCTGAGGTCCGAGATCGAGAAGTCACCTCTTCTTCTTCGTCGTGTGATGATGACCCCTGATCAGATACTAGACCAGGTAGTGGATGCATAGTTTCTTCATCCTGCCTCGTCCTTCTTGCCTCTCTTTTGGTTTTTCTCTTGTGTACAGGAGCAACCGATATTGGTACGAATTGGTCCTGTAGTTCAGCTGCACTGTCTGTCGCAGTCGAGGTTTGAGTAGCTGCTGTACTTGTTGCTGGGGTAGCTGCACTGTCTGTCACAGCTGAAGTTTGGGTAGCAACTGTACTTACTACTGGGGATGGTGTAGCTGCTGTACTTGGAATTGGAACAGCTGCGCTGACTTCTGTGTTGCTATCAGATCCAGGGACATTTTTTTTCCTTTTGAAGGTGTTGGATAATGTCGATTGAGGCCCTATAAGCATAGGCCAAGCCCCAGCACGTTGCTGTAATTTGTCCATCTCTGGTATGGCCAGAACGACAACACACCTCATTTAGCTGTTTTACTAATTCTTCCGGATTCTTCACTTGTTCAGGAGTAAAATTCCAAAGTACTGGAGGGGCCCACTGACCTAGATGCTTGCCCATACTATCCCATACACCCTGCCACTCATGACTATCCAGCCTCTGGGAAGATTTCCTGGTCCTCCTATTTCGTCGTTTAACCACAACACAGGACCAGACCTGACTCCACTTAACTCTTGAAATCAGATGAAATAACTGTGGGCAAAACACACTCTGTATGCGTGCTACTATGGTGATCCCCATCGCAATCAGCATACAAGTCTCAACAGTATTAAAAGGCCATTCAGAAACTTCAAAACCCTCAAATGATGTTGTAGACCATCTGGAGAGAACACTGGGAGGATAGCAGAATGTCTCCTTCACAGGTTGACCACCCGAGAAGGAGAAAAAAGATGTGAAATTCCCAAGCATTTCTATTATATACCTCCCAAAATATAAAGTTGGTGACCATACCGGGAGCATAAACCAAATCAGTTTCATGATTAATGTTTCTATTGTATTACAAGTCATTACCATAAAGTACAATGAGACCAGAACCTTAGCCCAAACCCCATACTTGATAAACACTAACACAGCTAATATATATGAAAAGTAATTGGTAAAATCCTGAAACCGTGAGAGCAAGAGAAAAAACTGTGAGAGCCAATAAAACAGCATTGTGACAATGACTATAAATCCGCTCAAATCTGTTCTTATCTCAAACCCTCGGGCCCCATGTTGGGCGCCAAAAAAATGTCGTGGTTTAAATCAAGTCTCCCTACTCCCGGAGAGTTAGGAAGAAGAATCCAAAGAATGTAGCCCCCACAAGATTGAGATAAAAACGGTTTAAACTAAATCTGCACAGTTCCCCCTCTGTTTCCCTTCCCCCCCCCCCTCACCTTCCCACTCCCGGAGGGATGGGAAGGAGAGCCGGAGGGATACAACTCCCATGGATCGAGGTAAAATCAGTCCAGCAATCAAGGTATAACAGAAGTAACTACCGGTACCAATAACAAATCAAAGTTAGAGGAGACAAACAGAGAGAGAGAATACGATACCACCCGCCGCCACGAGGCCAGCAGCCAGAAGCCCCAGAGAGAGCTTCCCGTTCCCTCCCCGAGCTCAGCCCGCGTGTTAACTCCTTCCCTCCCGGCCAGCTTCCAGTCCCCTCCCCAAGCAGGACGTGCTGTGGTATGGAATACCTCCCCGACTAGCCCAGACCAGGCGCCCTATCTCTCCCTCCTCCCTGGCAGAGCATGAGCTACTGCTGAACCCATGACAATCTCAAAGGCAAAAAGGCTAGCAGGTAATTGGTGCTTGTCAAGGAATAACCATGTCATGTCTTTACCTGCAGCTGAAAGGTTCTCAGAGATTTGGCCCACTTGTTTCTGGCACGTGCTTGGAAGTTGATCCCTTAGTCAAACAGATTATGTTGCTGAGTAACTGGTAAAGCCCAGTGCTGCTCAAGATTAGGCCATGGTTTAAAGTTAAAAGACATGGCAACAGTCTCCACTTAAAACAGTGAGTTTTAGGTCTTCAACTTCCTTCTGTGTTTTCTTTCTTGGTCTGTATTGACAAGCATAAGTGAAGAAGAACGTACTGTGACCTGGACTGGGGAGCTGATAGAGCATGAGAAGTAAAACTTCCTTTATAGACACTGGGCAGGGGGTTTCTCATTTGCTTGCACAATATTTTGCAGCCAGAATCTCCTTTGCTATATGGCTGATTGAAGATCCACACCCTTCAGTGCACCGCGAGACCTGCCACATCTGATTGTTCAAATCATACTGAAGCTTAGGAGGCGATCTGATGTTACAGGTGACTTGAGTACTTGCTGAGAAGAGGAAACATGATCTGACTGATGTGCCATGGTAGTATAGTGCTGTCTGTTCCTGATATAAAAACTTTAGTTGAAGTACAAAACAAAGTACTTTAAATAGCCAGAGGAATGTACTTGGATTGTGCATCACTATAATGTATTAGCCAAACATGTGAATTTCAGGTGAAATAAGCTCTATATAATAATAAAATTTTAATTGCCAGTTGAAGTACAGCTTCTTCTGAAAAAGGCTGATGTTTTTCTCTCAATTGATATATTGCCTTAAAATTGGAATATCTCAAAGGAAAAATAGTTTCCAGATCTCGTTTTGAATTATTATCAAAATATTGTATATATTTATCATTCATCTTCAGAATGCTGATAAAGTTGTACTGATTTGATGTCCAAGCATCATGCTGCTGCTTTAGGAAGTGATCTTTATTTAAAGCTGGGAGGATAGAATCAAACTCTGCAGTATATTGTGTAGAACCAAGTTTTCTGAGTTGATTTCAAGATGCTGTGCTCAACTTAATGTGTGTTAGGGTTAACATACTGCTAGCTATGCCATTTCTCTGCTGCTCTGCCAGTTCCTATTCACTGGGACTAAATCTTCTTTTAACCTCCCTCATGGCTGGGGACTCCTTTTCACTCTATTGTCTGTGAAGTACTTTGTTAGAGGCTCTTGAATTGGCCTAGGCTGATCTGAAATTGAGTAGCTGCAGTCATGCCTTTCTGCCTCAGTTTGTATGGTGCTGACCCTTGTATGATTCTGTACCGATCATTGTTGAGCACGTGCAGGCTGGAAACTAGGTTTTAATGGTACAACCTAATTTTCAGCCAGATTAGCTTCCTGAGCTCATTGTGCCAGTGTAAGGGAGAAAGTAAAGATGTTGCAGCCTTGACTTTAATTAGCTTTAAAATGCTGTCAGATCTGACCCCGAGGTTCTTTACTACTCCGCAATAACTCTGTGCATATTGCATTGCCAGGTTAAAGTAGTTTTGAAAATGGTTGCAGTAGAGAATGAGGACTGTCAGCAATTGCTCAAGAATATTTTCCGGAAGGCAGGAGTATATTTCTTACTGAACGCTACCTGTCTGGCATTGCAAGTTGTAAAGCTCTATTGCATTCTTCAACTTTCTGGAGTTGAAAAGAGAGACAATGACACTATAGGACAAGGATACCCCAGTAACCTATAGGGGAACTGAGAAGCTATTTCAGAACTACTGAAATGAAGGAATGATTCATAAAATAGCAGAAAGTGTTTGATAAATGAAATCTCATAACTATAATAGCAGGCTGACATGTGCTGTCTAATTGGAGATGTGTGCTTTTGCCTAGGAATTAATAACATGAAACCTGCAAATACAATCCAGAGTTTGTGAGAGGTGCTTTTTCTTGCTTCTCGGTAAGTCTCCATTGTAGCAGAGTTGTTTCCCAGTACTTTTAAGGAAGCTCCTGAGCTGAAAACAATTGGAGGTTGGAAGTGTTGTGGAGTAATAAAATATTTTTCTACCATGCTGCACTTAGCTGGCCATCAACATTTATCCCATTTGCCCTTCCTTCTTGCAAGACTGCTGCTAAGCACTTGTCAACACAGTTCAGACTCTGCTTCAGTCAGTGGCACATTCCACAGTGACACCAGTCAGTCAAGATCCAGTAGCTAGATAAGCAACTCAAAATCGAAGAAGCAGGTCTGCTACAACTTGCATTAGTTGTCTGCCTTGACCTTCTCCTGCTCCTGTGGAACTGCCATCCATGTCATTGTGAGCGCTGCATATTCAGAAGAGACTAGTAAAGCTGAGATTATGATCCAAGGAGATACTTCTCATGTGATTTATTCATCCCCCTTCAGGCCGGGAAGAGGATGCTGAGCCATCCTGCCAGCCCCATAGGCCACCAACACAGCAGACACGCAGCCCACTCCACGCCCTCCTCCCACCATCCTCTGACCTGTGGGATCCTCTTCACTGTCCCCTTTGCTCCTGGGCAGCCGCGGAGGGGACAGTGTTAGCTGAAAAAGATCTCCCTCACATATTTCAGAACATCACGCTGAGAGTCCTCCCAGCCTGTCCTCTCTTCATTAGCACCAGCGCCAGCAGGGGTGGGAGAGGTGGATTGCGGTCGCTGCCTCCCCCCGTGCTGGCTGTGTTTCCAGGAGCCTCGCCTGATGCTGGCTGGAGCTCCTGCTCCTCTTCCCTCCGGGAACAGGCCTTCTACCCTTCTTCCTCACGTTTTAGCTTCTGACGAAAGGGAAAACAAACAGACCCGGCTGTGCGCGGCTTCACCCCGGGAGCCCCCAGGAGGTGGGGATGAGGGCAGCCCAGCACCCCGCGGGACACCCCTCGCCAGACCTCAGGGGCCGCTGGGTTTGTCCCGCAGCGCCGACGGACAAGAGCACTGCTCAAGCCCCGGCAGCCTCCGAGAACGAAGGAAGGGGCCCGGGAAACGCGGGCGGTGCTCGGCAGCGTTCCCAGCTCCGCATCCCGGAGAGGGGCCGCCCGGGAGCTACGGGCGGCAGCGCTTCCTGCCCGTGCCCCGCCGAGGCTGCGGCTCCAGGTCGGGGTCAGGGCTCACCTCCGCCAGGACCGCGAGGGCCCCGTTCACCAGCTCCGCGTCGTTCATGCAGTGCACCGCCGCCACTCTGGGCGCCGCATGGGAGGCGACACTCAGCGCGGGCCTGGAACGGACACGGTTCCCCGAGTCCCCAGGCCCAGCTGCAGCGTCTCTACCTGGGCCTTGCTGCCACCTTTCACCGCCCGGCAGCGGGGACCGGGGCCACGGCCACGGGACCATCGTCATTCGTCCGCATCCAGGCTGGGAGGAGCCGCCACCGCGGAGCCGCCTTCGCCATGCCCGGCACGGGAGCCTTAGTGGGCAGAGCGCGCTCCCGGCAGAGGCACAGCTCGCTCCGGCGTCATCAGTCCTCCGTGACGCGCCGAGCGCGCTCACCGCATACAGGGAGGGGAGCAGGCCGCGCAGCTCAGTGCTGTCGAGCAGCAGCAGCGGTTCGCGGCCCCCGACGCTCACAGCCATAAATGCCCTTACTGCCCACTCATCTCTTACGGCCACTCACCCCGGGACGGGCTGTGCCCTCCCCTCATCCCTGCCGCAGCATGCAGAGGCTCCTTGGGCTCTTCAGCAATCTGTGGACAAGGCACAGTACCAAGTTGCACCTTGCAGACGCCAGCGGGAACCTGGCCTGGCTGCAGGAGCTCGCGTCACAGAATCGACTCCGTATCAACAAGAAGGACGCGCAAAAAAGTGGTAAGGGCCAGGCAGTGCCCTCAGCGAGGCCTGAACCCTCCTGGCTGGAAGAGCCAGCAAAGCCCGCCACACTAGGTCGAGGACCTGAGGAGGGGGACGGGATCCACAGCGCTAGCCTTATCCTAGGCCTGCCCAAGCTGGGACGGAGGAGTCAGATGCTTCACCCCGCCCTGCCTGCCCTGCTCTGCTCTGCAAGCCTGGTCGTGGAATCATAGAACACCAGCTTGGAAGGGACCCACTAGCCAATTTTCTGTGGAGAATGTGAAGGCAGCAGGCCTTCATCCAAGCAGAGATAGCTCCTTCTCTGTTGCCAGGCTGAGCGGCTTGCTTGGGCAGGGCATAGATTTGAGAAAGACACAGCACAGCCCTTCCCGTTGCTATTAGAAACCTCACCCCCACTGTCTCTGGGACACTTCTAGGACAGGAATTATAGGGGAAAGTTCAGAGGGTTACATGGCCTCCATAGCCTTACATAGACACCACAGACTCCAGGCTGCCAAGACGTGGTCTCTGCTGCCATGGGTGGCCGCCGTCCTGCTGGAGGCAGGGATCAGTGCCTGGGCACAGGAGTCTGTGTGAGTTCATTGACACAGCTGAGGAAACGCTTCCTGACACAACAGACACATTGTGGATTTTTCCTAGGCAGCCCTAGGCTTTGGGCATGCAACTGCTGCCACCTGCTCTGCAATGAGAAAGCTTGCTTTCGGCTTTGTTTTTTGTTTTGCTACCTGAGGCTTGTTGGCCTATGTGGTGGGTCCCACAGCCTGAAACAAGACTTTCAGTTGTCTGTCTGTGTTAACAGAGCATGTTTAATTTCTAGGACACCTCTGCATCTTGCTTGTGAGAATGGGCATGCAGATGTAGTTCGATTTCTGGCAGGAAATCAGTGCCACCTAGACCCTCGTGACAAAGACAAAACACTGCTGATGAGGGTAGGTGGAATATGTTCTGCTGTTGTTTGTTGGGCTGTTCACTTATGCACTGAGTGATGCATACCTTGCACGATTCTTTATGTAGGCCTACATAAAACAGGTATGTTGTAGTCAGCAGGGAAGGGGCATATGTTGCCTGATCTTTGAAAATGCTTGTGTTGGTAAGGTGCCAGAGTTCTGACAGAGAAAACATCACTGTTGGTAGCCATTCCTCCTTTCTGTCTTGTTTCCAGGCAGTAGAGCTCAGTCAAAAAGACTGTGTAGCTACTCTGCTGGAGCTCGGTGCCCGAACTGACCTCAGAGATTATGTTGGCACACTGCCCTTCACCTGGCTCTGACCTTCAGTAAAGAGCAAATGTCTCTAGTGGAGCTGTTACTGGAGCAACAATTGCCCATACTGATGCTGTGAATGAGTAATTTGGACTTTGGGTAAGGCTCCTGTTCCACAAACTTGTTTGACTTTTCTGTGTTACTCTAATGGAGGTGATGTCTACTTTCACAGCTTGGACAAACTCCACTTTCTGAGGCAATCTATATGCACTGTAAAGAGACAGTCGAGTTGCTGCTTCAGAAAGGAGCTGACGTAAATACTCGTAAGAATGGAAGGTAAAGGTTTGTCAAAGCACGTAAGAGAAACTCCTTAGCACTGTCCAAGTTGGTTTGATGGAGGAGTAGAAATTATCTTTGAAAATACCAGGAGCTGTTTGTGAGGAACTCCTTCTGTGTGTGACTTGTGAAAGCAGACCCGCACTTGGCTGCTCTCTTACCTCAGGGGAGGTTTCCGCACTGAGGACTGCAAGAAAGCTGGCTTTGGTGCCACACGCATGCACAGCGTCCCTGAATCTGCTCTAGGCAGGGGGTTGGCCTGGAGACCTCCTGGGATCCCACCAACCTGCACTCTCCTATGCTTCCAGATATCTGGCTGTGTTTGCTCTGCCTGTAGGAGAGTGACCAAAGAGGGACTGAAGTAATGCAATGTGATTGTCCGCGAAGCTGATGTATTTCCTATAATCTCTGGTACTCTTTAGGACTGCTCTTATGTTTCTGTTACGGTTGGGATTTGAATATAGCACAGACTCTTCATCGGCATGGTGCTGATCCTTTCTGTGTGGACAGCACGGGCAGCAGAGCAACGATGTATTCCAGAATGTGTTTAAATCCTGCCTAAGTGGTTTACGGTTCTTATTGGAGCAGCATTCTGGGAATGTCCATACTGATGTATGGCCCATTTTAGTAACATCACCAGGGTTTTCATGAGGCCTTGAGACCTCTGTTGAAGCTTGGCACAGTGATGTTCCCTCTGAGGCATCTCACACCATGTCAAGAGTATTTTGGAAGTTGAGAAGAACTTGAGAATCTCCTTCATTTCTTAACCAACCCTGCCCTTCAGAGAGCCTGTACTGATGGGAAGCGGGAGTAGGTGCCTGGCAAAATCCCTGTGGAGTAGAACCACTTAAGGATAAGCATGTTTGTGAGGTTGCTCTGGCAAAACAGTCCATTCTTGCCTCCAAGCTTCTGGCACAGTATTAACGTTGAGCTAGAACACCGTTTGGCATGGCAGCCTTGGCCTGGAACATGTTTTATTTCCCCTTTTCCTTGCCTGTTTTGGGCATTTCATTTGGTGTTTCAGTTCTGCTGCTGAGAAGATCTGAAGGGGTCTCTCACTGGTGCCCCGGGATCCTCTGCCAGGACTGTCACAAAATAAACCTGTACAATGTAGTTAATCCCCACAGAGCTTGGAATCTTTCTTGGCATCTTGTCTCTCACACTTTGCCAGCTCTCTAAACTCTCAGTCCTCAGGCTAAATGATGGAATTTCTGAAGGCCCTTCAGAGCAGGACCTGGGTTTGAGGTGAAACATTAGGCGGCTTGATGCAAAAGTAGCTGCAGCATTACTATAGCATTCTGCTGAGGTAGCCATGTGTTAGATATCAGTCTACCAGGGGTTTGTTAATCTCACTGGCCCTCAGATGGGACAGATCAGATCATACTGGAGTCAGCAGGGCTGAGCTGCTCCGTACAATAACAGACACCTGTACTATGAACAGTCAAGCATTATTTCGTCTCCCCTACTCCAGTAGTGCAGTGGCTGTGTACTTGTGCTGCTACCCTTTACAAGCTGGCAATGAATATAGTCCAGGATGGCTTTGAGAGTTTCTGTTGCCTTCCTAGTAAGAGTGTCCAAGTGTGAAATAAGTTTCCCAATGCATTTCCTTCCTCTCTGGATACAGAATTTATACCTACATGAAGGAATTAACATATGATAAGAGTTCAGTTCTGTTCAAGAATCTCTGCTCATGACAAAGATGACTCCACTTTAACCTTCTGAGGTATGTTGTCTGAAAGAGACAGTGAGGCTACTAACTCCACTCCTCTTGAACTTGACATTTAAATTACACAGATATATAATGGAAATCCAAAAAGCATGTCAGCCTTTGAGAATCATGACACCTCATCTGATTCTAAGAGAACTTTTTCTGAAAGAGGCAGTGGGGGTCTCCATTTGGATCGCTTGCCTCTGGGTCAGTCCCCTCTGCTGCTACTTCCATCACACATTCCTATTTTCTACATCTACAGGCCATCTGAGGTGCGCTGAACTGGTCTGGGATGAAATGATGTCAACTATGAGCCAGGTCTCCCAGCAGCTGACATCTGAACTGATTTTAGACTTTAGGATTGAAGCCGTAAAGCTTTCTGCTAGTTACAGTCACCTCCAGTCCTACAAGGCTGGTGCTGTGAGCATCCCTGGTTTTCCTCACACAACTGCCTTCTGATCCAGTCTACATCCAGTGGTTTCCTGTATGTCTCTAGGGTGTGGTGCTTCGCTTCTTCAGCCAGGCCCATCATGGGCAGGAGTACACTTGGAAAAACCTTGCTCAACAGTGATGCCCAACTTGCTGGCAGTTTTTGCCCTACTGCTCCTTTGCCACACCTGGGCACATTTTGCTTGTTGCTGAAGCAGAAGCTTTGAGCGCTGAAGCAGGAGCTTTGAGCGTGGAAGCGGGTCGAGATGAAGCCTGTGCCAGTTCTAACACTTGTCTTTCATTACCAGGGTGATCCTGAAGCTCAAGGGAAAGGTCGCTGGTGTGCTGCTTCCTGATGCAGGCAGACACTCAGCAGAGCAGGGTCCCTTGCGAGCATCATAGCAATGGTAATTTCTTGATGGTCTAAATAGTTGTCCTTTGAAACTTCTCTGGCAAGAACAAGTGGGGAAAGCAGAGTAAAAGAAGCACTCCACCAGACCTCTCCTTCTTATCTCGTCTAAGGGATCCTCCCAGACAAAGGAGTAGAACAGGGGAAAAGCATGATTCCTCATCAGTCACTCATAGAAATTCTTCTGAAGAGGCAGTGGTGCTACACTTGATCGCTTGCTGCCTGTTGTGTCAGTCCTCCTGCTGCTACTTCCACCACACTCACCTACCTTCTATCTTTACAGGCCATGCTGAGAGCAAGCCTTTGAACTAGGTCTGGGATGAAGTGATGTCAAGCTAATGAGCCAGGTCTCCTAGCAGCTGACCTTTGAGTTGGATTTAGACTCTAGGATTGAAGCCACAAAGCTTCCTGCTGGTTACAGTCATCTCCACCCTACAAGGCCAGCTCTTTGAGGGTCCCTGGTTTTCCATCACACCGCTGCCTTCTCCCAGTCCAGTGCATGTCCAGTGGTTGCCTGTAGTGCCTCCAGTTTTAGTGCTTTGCTTCTTCTGCCAATGTTCCCTCTATTCCCTCCCATGGGCAGGAGACGTTTGGCCTCCAGGAAATCTCTGCTCAAAAGTGATGCCCAACTCCCTGCCCTTTTCCCTCTTTTGCCCCACCTGATAGCACAGTTTACTTGCTGACTGAAGCAGGAACATGGAGTGCGGAAGCGCATCAAGATGGAGTCTTGCCAGCTCTCACATGTGTCTTCAATTACGCAGGTGGATTCTGAAGCTCCAGGGAAAGAGTCGGCTGACGTGCTGCTTCCCAACATAAACCGGCACACAGCAGAAAGAGAGTCCCTTGCAGAACAGCAGAGCAATGGTAATTTCTTGAGACCTAAAGGTTCTCTTTGAAAGTTTCTCTGGCGAGAAGCAGTGGGGAAAGCAGAGTGAAATAAGCACTCAGAGCAGCCCTGTGCTTCTTATCTCCTCTGTAGGAGTCTTGCCAGTGGCTGGAGCAGAGAACAAGGAAGATTCCGATTTCTTCTCTAAGAATAAGTACTTTACTTTCTGTTGGATATGTATTGTCTGTAGCAGCTGTCACACTTCTCTAGCCCCAGTGCAGTAATGTGGTGTGATGCTGCAGTTTTTCTGTAGATTCCTTTTCTCACTGTGTTCCTGTGCTCTCTTCCTCAGTTCTCCTTATTGGAGGGAGAACAGCTTCAGCTAAAGAAGTATGCTTTGACTTCAACGCAAACTGGCTGCCCAGGGGAAAAAGGTGAATTCTGTTTGGGACCGATGCAAATAACCTAGAGAGAGCCTGTCAGTTTAAGGAATGTTGTCATTGCTCCTCAGTTCTTTTTGGAGTGCTACTGAAAAGAGGTATTTGTGTCTGGACTCAGTTGCATTTTGGACCTTATTTTGTTCCTGTTTTTGAAGCAGTAGGGCTGGATAAAGAGGTTGCTCAGTGTCCCATTCCAACCTGACTCTGAACTCTTCCAGGAATGGGGTATCCCACAAGCTCTCTGGGTAATCTGTTCCAGTGTCCCACCAACCTTATTGCAAAACATTTCTTCGTGTTCAATCCAAACGTACCCTCTTTTAGTTTAAAACCTTGGCCCTTTGTCCTGTCACTGCAGGCCTTGGTAAAAGGCTCTCTCCATCTACTTTGAAAGGCTGCAGTAAGGTCTCCCTAGATCCTGTTTTTCCACAGGCTGAATAACCCCCAAATCTCTCAGCCTTTCTTCACGGCAGAGGTGTTCCAGCCCTGTGGCCATTTCCAGGGCCCTTCATTGCACCTCCTTTAAGGAATCCATGTTTTCCTTACGCTGGGGACTCCAGAGCTGGGTGCAGTCCTCCAGATGTGATCTCAGAGCAGAGTAAGAGAGAAGCACCTCCTTATGCCTGCTGGCCACCCTCACGAGTGATCTAAAGATATAATCCCATGAGGAAAAGCATCTAGCATGTTATCATCCTACTGAGCTCTCTGTGTCATGGAACACCATTTTTTTTAGAGACAGGTTAGGCAGCTGCAGCAGGAGCTTGCCAATGCTCTCAAGAAGAACTCACTGGCAGAAGCTTCCCTAGAAGCTGAGAATGCTACAGCAGGGCGGCAGGAACAGAAACTGCAGTTGCAGAAAGAACTGACAGGTCTAAAGCTAAGGTATGGAGAGGGCCTTTCTCTTGTCTCTTGACAGGGCCTGTGCCTTTCTGGGGAACTGATCCTTGGGGATTTGTGTAACCCAGGGTGCTTCAATGTGGGGCTAGCTGTGATGAGGGGGCTGTGAGGGAACAGCAATACTGCCTTCGGTGCCTGTCTGCTTGCACTGCTTGAGTACCAGTGGAGGGCTGCGCTAAGGTGGTCTTAGTACACTTAGTACAATAAACAGCTTTGCAGCAGGAGTAGCTGGTGTGTGTACGCCTTTCAAATAGCTACTTTTTGCTGCTTCAGAAAGCACGTGCACTTGTTGCTTGGTCTGGCAAAGGGAGTGTGTGCTGATGGAGAAAGAGTAGGCATAACTGGAGTGTTGTGCTGGTGCTTTTATTTGTACTCCCTCATCACATCTTCATGGTTAAGGAGTTGCAAAGTCACTTTAGGAGCTGGAGGAGCTTCTAACTGCATTGGAGTAGGCAACAAATGCCTACAAAGATTGTTTGAGTTCTTAAGAGGGGAGGAAGAGTGTTGCAGGGTGTTTAGGAAACACTGTAGGAAATCAGTGTAGATGCAGGAGAGGGGCTAGTATAAAGATGAAGTAACATGGATTTTGAGAGTCAATTTGAGAGTCAAAGTAGCCTGCTCCTTTTTATCAAACCTAAGCCGAATACTGGGGATTCTTGTGGTTTGACAGCCACAGGAATTGGAAGAACAGTGTATCCAGACTGCGTGTTATGCCGAGTTCCTGAAGAATGCCATCAAGAGTAAGGACAGGGACTGACAACTTACAGGGTCCTACAGAGCCTTCTGGCCTCGTCTTCTGGAACTGTGGCTATCCCAGAGCTGGAAGAATGCCTATACCAGTAAGGAAGTATTCTGACAATGGTAAGGAAGTGGAGCAAGGCTTTGCTTTCTGTGATTGTGCGAAAACAACAGACTGTCTTCTGTAACCCAGTGAGACAGGATACCGATTTTCAAAGATGCTTTTGGTTTAGAATGAGTTTCTTGTAGGCAGATAGGGCCTGGTGGCTGGAAGATACCGTGCTGTACGGAAAGATAAGACCACTCTCCAGGTAGCCAATAGCGTTCAGGTGATGAGACGGAAATTACATCGTAGACCTAGGTTATATAACGCCGTGTTCTCTCTCAATAAACGCCATTTGCCGTCCACCACATTGGTGTCTGTGAGCATTTGGACCGAGCGGGCCCAAGGGGGGGCCGTCGCACTGTTCCTGAACCAGTTGTCATGCCTTTCGAAGGCAACAGTTTCTCATGCACTTTTCTGGAATTTATGCTCTTGTGGACTTCTGTGATAAGGTCTGTGCTTCTTTTTCAGTCTCCAAGTTGTAACGGCCCAGCTGGAAGCCAGAGTCCAGCAACAAGCCAAGGCCATTGAAGCTCTTGAGAAAGACCTGCAAGCCTCTGCCCTAGTAAGCTAGTCAGAGCCTTCTCTTTTCATAAGCTACAGAGCCTAGTTCTGTATTCATTCTGTGGGGAAATTCTAAGGTGCTGTTTTCCTGGAGAGAGCCCTAGGAGAGATCAGTTCCTCTGTTCTGCCGACTATAGGCTGCTCTGAAAGTCCAGCTGACTTATTCCGCTTAAGCAAGTTAAGCAAGTCCTGCTTAACTTTGTCTTTCTCCTTAACAAAGTAGACAGTAATGCACTGGCTTAAGTATTTTCTGTTTAGACCAGCTGTGAGGTTGAGACCTCAGATGGCACTTCAGAGAAACGTGCAGTAAAAGGATTTGGTACCTTTGCTGTGGAATCTCCTTGGGCTCTGGGGTGCTGAGTCTAGAAGCTCTTCACGGAGAATACTGCCTGCACATTCTGCACATGGATCCTGTTCCTGTGCTCTGTGTGACATGTATCTTTTCTATTTTGAAAGGGCTGAGTGAAAGAAAGGAAGTGTAGAAGCTGGAAGCACTTCTGGACAGAATACAGAGACAAAACGTCACACTGGAGAAAGAACATGCCAGGCATGGCTTTTTAGTGTTTAAAGAAATATCCCATTGAGTACAGTCAGGCTTTACTGAACTCTAATGTAAAGCATGCACATAACCCTTTGTGAGCAAATTCAAGCCTCATGTTCAGTATTGCAAGGGGCTTTTGTGCATGAGCCTGTGCTTTTAAAAAGCGCAAAAGGCCTTGCAGCTCTGTTGGGAGGGAAGGAAGTCTTTCTTCCTCTGTTCAGTAAAGTTTGGGCCCTCCAAGGGACATGTAGTGCTGTTCTCAGTAATTCCTGGCCTGTCAAGCATGTTACTGATGAAGCAAGCCATGGCTGTGCTACTTACATAGCAGTATGTGATAAAGGCTGACAGTTGCTTTGCTTCACACTTTCCTTACTAATTTGCTGTGTAGTTTGAAGATGCTTCTGAAGAAATCTCAAGAGAAAGCTGATGCATAGGTGGGGAGTCCCTGCTCAGTTTCAGGGGGAGATGAAGGACAGCTGTTCTCCAGTGGCCAGCAAAGTTGGTGAACTAAGAAAGTTGAGCTCTGGTTGGTCTGGTGGATTTTAGGGGATTATTTTTTCTTGCTCCTGCTGTTTTGTAGCAGATGCTGAAGGTGATGAACATGGGTGTAACCATCATGATGAGTAAAAACCATGAGCCAGCAGTCCCAGCAGGGCTGCCAAGATCAATGGCCTCATGGACCAGGACACAGTCCTGGGGGCCCCAAGGAAGCAGAGCAGAGCTGCTCCCTATACATGTTAATACTCTGCCAGCAGGTGACGAACGCATCCTCAATGCTCTCCCACCTTACAGGTTTTCACAGAAGTTGGTCCCTTTTAGCACTCTCTTTGATTTCCTTTTGTTTTGCCACTTGCAAGTTGCTGACAGTTCCCAACAGCTGGAGATGCAGTCAAAAAATGCATGCAGCAGGCAAAATGAAACCAAGACCTGCAAGAATAGCTCCCCATTTTACATGGAGTCAGGGTGAATGATCTGTCTGTAGCACACTAGCTGTAACTTTATTGTTGACAAATTTGAA
>NW_022994600.1:0-30764 GCF_012275295.1 Melopsittacus undulatus
CGCAAAGTGAATGTCAAAATGAAAAGCACTTTCTATTAAATGTTTCGCAAAACATTTTCAGGCCACATTTTCTGTAAGTCCATTCACATGCTTCATAGAAAACATAGATTTAGTAGCCCTCTACCTTTATAGCTAGCTTTGCTTCAATAACCTGCAGTGTTAACAATATGCTAAGTAGTTAAAAATTGCACATTCATGAACACTAGTAAAACAATGCTAAGAGCAACAAATAGTAGGCAATATTGTGATCACTTTGTGCTAATCTACTGAAAATTCGCATGGATATATTTATAGACATTGCTTTGTAAACTATCAGGTCTCTGGGATTTTAGTTGCACTATTCAATAATTGCAGGAAATTTTAGCAATTTTTTTTTCCTCCCATCAATTAAAAGAACTATAATTTTGTTTATAAACATATGCTTACATGAAAACTTTCATACTCATGTATCTGAATTGTCTAAGTAACTGAATATATTCAGAAGTTTCAAACTTTCTGTTAAAGGGAACCTTTCAGTGAATATGTCTATCAAACTGTGGGGAAATAAAGTAAAAAATTCTCAATGCAAAGATAAATAAGCATTCCAGTATATAGATGTCATGGTTTGAGCATGTTTTGAGGGTGTTTTTGGTTCAGGTTTTTTCCAGCCAGGTGGAGGAGGGAGGCCGGGAGGAAGGAGAGACAGGACACCTGACCCAGGCTAGGCAATGAGGTATTCCATACCATAGCACGTGATGCCCAGGATGCATACTGGGAAGGAGAAAGCTGGAGGGGTAGAGCTCGGGAGAGGAAAATGGAGGAGGGAGCACATGGTGCTCGGCCAGGCAGGGTGGAGTGAGTTATGGGTGGTGGCTGGTGGGGGTGTTGTATTCTTTTCACTTGCTGTTGCTGTATCATTATTATTTGTATAGTAAATGGCAGTAGGGTTTTTGTGTTATGCCTTAGTAATAAACCATTCTTATCTCAATCCGTGGGGGCTACATTCTTTGGATTCTCCTTCCTAACTCTCGGGAGTTAGGGGACTTGGTTTAAACCACGGAAATAGAGTATACCAGTTACAGCAAAAAGAAAGCGATAGAGATGGAAAAATGTAACTGCTACAATCCCTTCCAGTTATGAATCTATTTTAATAAGTGCCTTATCAGCAGATGCATATGGGTCAATATTTGTGGAACTTGGGCCATTTGATGTATAGTGCACATTCTGCTGTATTCTTACCTTGAAATTGGGGTTCAAATTTGCCAGTGAGGTTGCAATATGGTCAAGCATTTTATGTTTCCATTCACAATATGTGCCTAACTTTAAAGAAGAGAATGTTTTCTGCAGTTTCAAAAATATCATAACATGCAGAAAATGCTAACCATTTTTATTATGTTAATATTAGCTAAACTGTCAGTGTCATGAGTGTACACCTAAGCCTCATGAGGATCTGAATGACCTTTAATGCCTGTATGACAGTGAAGAAGGTTACAATTTTTCAAAGCGAAGAATGAGGAGTATCTGCTTTTGAGAGTAACTAGTCATTTCCTTCTGTGTTAGCTAGCCAATGCAGAAATTGGGCATATACTGCAGGTTATGAGCTGCATGTCAGAAGGTGAGCAACAGAAATCACTACAAGGAGGTGGGAAAGAGATAAAACTGTATTCTACTTGTGCTTTTCAGAAAACAGCAAAAAAGTAAAATTTCAGCGAGGAAGTGTCCCAAGAACGATGAAGAGATATTGGGGCTTTAGTCTGTAAACCTTTAGAGAAAAAAGGAAATAGATTATTAGATTATGAGGGTGTGTAACAAGCCACAGGTACAGGATAGATGGCCTGGTAAATGTGCAAATTACACTTGTCCAGTCAAAAATCAAAGGAAAGAACAAGCCAGCTGGTTTGTTTCTTTAAAAAACAATCTGTAATGAGCAGAAACTGGAAAGCTTGGCAAGTGAAAGGCAATGCTAATGCAGGTCAGATGCTGGCAACCTGATGATTTGATTTGGGTTGGATCACATTTGTAAAGTAGCAATGACTCATTAATACATCTTTTGGTACCAAAAGTATGAGCCTGTGCATGTCCTCTTTTTCCCTTCTTTGACAATTTACAATTATTCATGTTATGGCTACTTACTCCCTCTGAAGTGACTTGGGCTTAGGTCACAAAGAAAAAGATCAGGGTCAGAGGACTTCTAGACTGTTTTAACCTGTCTTTCAAGTGGTCAACATAACTCTTAAATGATTGAAGTTTGTCTTGCAAACTTATTTTTAGGGAAGAATGTGCTTTACAGATACTCCCTCTCTAAAAAGCCTCTGAATTTAGGCTGACAGTGACCAACTCTATTTCCCATTTCTCCCGTGTTCAGCAGTAGCAACAACCATTTTTCTCTTAGTAGTTGGTGCAGTGCTGTGATTTTGACTTTCAGCCGGGGAACAACGCTGATAACACTGATGTTTTAGTGGCTGCTCAGTAATGTGTACTCTGACCGAGGACTTTGTGAGTCTCATGCTCTGCCAGGGAGAGGGGGAAGCCGAGAGGAAGCAGAGAAGGACATCTGACCCAAACTAGCCAAATAGGTATTCCATACACAGCACATCATGGCCCAGTTATATAAACTGGGGCAGTTACCCCGGATGGGCTAGATCACTGCTCAGCCATGATGGGTATCAGTTGGGTGGGTGTGAGTGATTGTATTCTCTTGCCTTATTCCTTATCATCATTATATTATGGTGGTAGCATAGTGGTTTGTGTTATATCTTATTTACTGGACTGTTTTATCTCAAACCTGTGGGAGTACATTCTTTCCATTTCTCCTTCCAATCCCTCTGGCGGGGGATGGGGAGGAAGTGAGGGGAGTGAGTGAGTGAGGTGTTGTGGCTGACTGGACTTAAACCACGATACCATTGCGTTTATTAATTTCCATCCAAAAGACTTTCTAGCTTTTTGAAAAACACTCTCTATCCTTTCCTCGTCTAAAAGTGCTAGTCAGGTCTACCCGCTCAGCTTTTGCATAGCAGTTTCCTTTGATTTATTTTAATAAAAATAATATTAAATGGTGTTTACTTTTACTTTGTTTCCACTTATTTATTTTGTGTTCTTTTTCAGTTTGGGAGTGGTCATGGGAGATGGAGATATTTCACAAAGCATCTTCTATGGTTGCTCCTCCAAATATCACAGACTGAAGAAAAACTCACCTAGTCACTTGCTGAGTTGAGCATCATTTCAAATAGGTTTGATTCAGACTTGAAAAGAGAGGATTTTTGAAGTTTTTTTAGAGAAGATGAAAATATGGGAAAGCACGTTTCTGAGAAGAAAGGAAGGATAAGAGAACATGAACAAACCCAAGATGTAAGAAAGAATAGTATTTACAAATAAATAGGAATTCACTGCTATTTCACCATTAATTTACAGCACTGGCATACAGCCCAGAGTAGAAGAAAATGCTATGATGTAATTTAATTGAATTCCCCTCTCTGCTTTCTTGGAAAATAAAAAAATAACCAACCAAACATGAATTTTGTTAAATGAATTTAGGAAGAAACAGGTGTTCCAGATACTCTGAGACATTATGCTATAAGAAGTGTCAGCTACAATTTTGATTCTAAGGATAATTTTGACATAAACGCAGAAATAAGTAGAATAAACACACACTCCAGACCTTGCACATAATATGAAATCCTAGTCATTCATAGTTCTTGTTATATTCAACAATGTGTCTTCTCATTAAAGGGGAAACAGGTTACAAGAAGTACTTCAGCACTCAGAGAAGATGCTGATTCTTTTAATTTTTTTTCTAGTCAGTGTCTTGAAACTGATCAGTTTTATGTGCTGGAGAAAAAAAATCAAAAATTGCATTATGTACATAGGACATTTCAATGTGAGATGCAGAAGAGCTTACTTTTGCAGGACTGGAGAAAAGCAAGTATAAATTGCCTCAAATTTGTATAAGTACATTAAACTTTCTAGAGAGAAGAAGAAAATAGCAAGAACAAAAATCAAAAAGCTGTGCTTAAGTGTTACAAATTTTGTGTGTCTGGCAGCCAGAAAAAGTGTCATGGCTGTTCATAAGAGCACAAGGGGAACAAAGAAGACTTTTGGTTGAAGAGAGAGATTATAGGGGGGGGAATAAAAAAACTGGGAGGGAGCTGAAAATGAAAATTTGACCCACACAAAATAGGGATAGAGGAGAGCTGAGTTTTCAAGAAAAGAGAGTACATCAGAACCAAATGGAGTACAATGATCAGTGGAAACGTAAAAAAGCATGATGCATCTGGGGTTCTTAGTGAGTGCAGTCTCATTCTTTGGGACAACTCAGGACTGATGTGGAAGTCAGGCAGCATAAGTGGGTGGAAGGAATCAGTGCCCAGTTTTGAAGCCTAGAAAGTGCAAGCAGTTAAAGAATGGTATGTCCTTCTATGATCCCATTTCTTAACACATTTCAGGTCTACATCATCTGAGTATAAATTAGCCTCTTATACCTAGAGTGTGAAAATTAGTTGTTACATGAAATGAATATTAATTGGGTATAAATATGAACTGATGCACGTAGCTAGTGAATCAAGGTAAGGCAGGAAAGGGAGAAAAGGCAGTTTATGTGAATTTGATTGGCTCTGAATTAGCCCTTATGGGACTCTCGTTTTTTATGTATGTGTGCATATATATATATACCTATGTATACAAATATGTATCTACATGATAGTGCAAAGTTTTATAGTGATATGTTGAAACTCATTTCTTGAACATAGCCTCAAAACAAAAGAAATATCATGTTAGTGATGACCTAGTACTGGGAAGTTTATTCTGTGCACCGAACTGTAAATACAGACTTATGGACTGAATTTTTAAACTGTGATTTTAAAGACCATAAGATGAAAGAGGGACATACACAGTAGTATTTAATGTTTTGTTGTTTTGGGGGGAGGAGGGTTTGTTGGTTTGTTGTTTGGTGGGTTTTTTTTTTAATCCATGAAAGTTTAGTAATTCAACACAAGGGAAAAAGTTAATATCATGTTTCTCTGTCATATATTTTAATTTAATTTTTAAAGATTATTAAAACGTATTGTTTGTGTTTAAAAATAATTAAAAAAGATGTTTTGGGGTTATTGCTATCTGACCTGGAGTCTCAGCTAAAAACAAGCTAGTGTTAAGAATGAGGGTTAAAAAGAACAAAACTGCTGAGTTCCATTTGCAATGACAGCACTGGGATAAGGTTTTTTAGCTGTGTCTGATCTCTTTATTTTCACAGCTTCTCCAAAAGAGAGTAGAAACTTAATCATGTAACACTAACACCGGAATTCAAATTTCAGTTCAAAGCAGTATTGAAATCACCATGTTTGCCTTATTGTTTGGGAGCAAAATGAAACAAAGACGCATATGCCAGGTTCTGAATGGTGGATCCGGTTCTGAGGTGGTAACATAGATGTATTTCACTGTAAGAAACACTAAAAACATTTCCATAGCAAATCAGTATTGCAGCCTTTCAGCAATGGTAGGCTATGACCTTTATTAATATCTATTTTTTAGTGATTAGACAAAAGCCTTGCTGGACAATCAAAAAATGCTCAAGTATGTTTACGTAGAATATATTTTCCTTTGCAAGCCTCACTGTAATTAAATTAAAAATAAAATCTCAGCTGTAATTCTCCCCACATTTTCTCTTCTGCGCTTCTATATGTAAAATCATAAGAGTCATAGAATAGTTAGGATTGGAAAGGACCTCAAGATCATCTAGTTCAACCCCCTGCCATCACCAGGGACACCTCACACTAAAACCATATCACCCAAGGCTTCATCCAACCTGGTCTTTGAACACTGCCAGGGATGGAGCATTCACTACCTCCCGGGCAACCCATTCCAGTACATCACCACCCTCACAGGAAGAATTCTTCCTTATATCCAGTCTAAACTCTGCTGTTTAAGTTTCAACCCATCACCCCTTGTCCTGTCACTACAGTCCCTAATGAATAGTCCCTCCCAAGCATCCCTGTAGTCCCCCTTCGGATACTGGAAGGCTGCTACGAGGTCTCCATGCAGCCTTCTCTCCTCCAGGCTGACCAGCCCAACTTTCTCAGCCTGTCTTCATATGGGAGGTGCTCCAGTCCCCTGATCATTCTCGTGGCCCTCCTCTGGACTTGTTCTAACAATTCTATGTCCTTTTTATGTTGAGGACACCAGAACTGCACACAATACTCCAAAAATGCTACCATACAAATCATGTTACTATGTTGTTATGCATCTACCCATTAGCCTTTTATTTCACACTGATACTACAGCAAATCACAATCTAAAGTTAGTTTCAGAAGATATAATTCTTGTGTTACTCCTTCTGGCACCCCAACTCAAATAAACGTAATAGTGTGCCATGTAGGCAAAAGCAGAATATAGGCAGAATAATTTTGCAGCTCTCTGAAGGTGGTACACAAGACCCATGGAACTGGTCTCTATGACTGAAGAGGTAATAAAACTTGAATAAAACTTAATAAAAGAAAGCTGAGCTATTCTTTTCCAACTATTTCAAACTCTACAAAAATCAAAGTTGGTAGGGAGCAAATAGAAGAGTGTTCACCAGTGGAGGACATGAAAATATTTCAGTGTTTTTTGTTTGCCTGTGCCAAACTAGAATTTAATAGGTGTACTCATTGTATTTGCCATGATATAACGACATCACAGGAAAAAAAATGGATAAAATACTTTCTCTCAGAAAAAGAATATATTAGTTCGAAATGAGGTGATTTCAAGACCAAATGGGATTGAAAGGGTGTCTTTCTCACAAAATTTCAGTTATGTGTCTGAGAGATCTTTCTGCTGTGTTTCCTGGGCAGCTTTAACCTGAAGAGAATGGGTGATAAAATTTCAGGAGGGAAAAAGAAGCCATTTAAGATCAGAATAAAAAATGTAAAGAAAAGGTCTAAAGGCAATGTCGAAGGATCAAACTTTTTGCCTAAGTTGTAGCTGTGTTTCCACTCTGTAAAGTGATGTGACAGCAAGTATCTTCTTTTCGCTCCAAACCTGCCTATTCGCTTTTCCTAGCTGCAAACCACTTGAATTATATTCGGCAGCAATGATTACTCCATGATTTGGCAATGGTCACACAACTGGGAAGAATAAAAGTCCAGCTGTTCTAATGCTTAGCATTTGCTGTTGTTCATGGTTTAGTCTTTGCTTGTTTTTAATTAAAAAATTTATTTAATTTATTTACTTGTTATAATGATACTTGTCATGGGTTCAGCCGTAGCAGTCATTTTTCTCCTTCTTGTAGCTGGTGCAGTGCTTGTGTTTTGACTTCTGGGCTGGGAACAGTTGCTTGATAGTGACCATGTTTTGAGGGTGTTTTTGTTCAGGGCCTTTTCTGAGCACGTGCTCCAGCCAGGTGGAGGAGGGGAGTCTGGAGGAAGGGAGAGACAGGACACCTGACCCAGGTAGCCAATGAGTATTCCATACCATAGCACATCATGCCCAGGATGCAAATGAGAGAGGGAGCTGGAGGGGTGGAGCTCTGGAGGAAAATGGAGGAAGGAGCACGCGGGTGCTCGGCTGGGCAGGGTGGAGTGAGTTAGGGGTCGGTGGCTGGTGGGGGTGTTGTATTCTTTTCGCTTGTATGGCTATCATTATTATTGTGTTATGCCTTAGGTATTAAACTGTCTTATCTCAATCCGTGGGGGCTACATTCCTTGGATTCTCCTTCCTAACTCTCGGGAATTGGGGGACTTGGTTTAAACCACGACAATACTGCAGTAGTCATTGGGGTGTTTTCTGAAGCACTAATCACTATCAAGAACAGTGAACAACTTCAAAGGGGTCTGACTTTATTTTTTCATATTTTCCTGAGACAATCTGTGTCAAATTGTAGTTCCAAGTGCTCTGCTATCTTCAACTTTTGCAAACATTTGCTTTCTATTACTATTTTGTGTGGCAAGAGAAGAAGGGAGGGGAAGGGAACACAGATATTTATTTGCACTAGGTTAAACATAATCAGAAATTAATTTAATTTGAAGGAATAGAGGGGTATAAAATATGCTTTAGCAAAAATTAGAACTAATTTTCATGCCAGAATCTTGCCTCAGCTGAATTAATATACATTTACAGTACTCCATGTTTACATAGTTTAATCCCTGTTGACTAATGTAATAGATGTGCTGACAAGCACATTAACATATACAGTCCTTCTCACATAAAATCTTTTCCATCTGAAAAGTTACTTGGGCACATTTTAGTTTTCAATTTTTTTCTTAAGAGCACATGCCAAGCATTTAATAATTTGATTTTTCCTTGTCTGCATCTGAGCTGTGTGGTTTCATGTCTTATGAGTAGTATGAAGTCCCAGAAGTTGCCTTTGGGATACCATGAAGTGTTGTGTGAATGGTTGTGTTGCATGTTATAGCTCTTATTAGCTCTAGTGCCACTTCTAATGTTTTTAATGTATGCATATATGTGCCTTGAGGAGTAGTTTGTGTGTTTAGTAACGTGATACACAAAAATACTCCCTTCCTTTTGCCTCTATTATAAATTAATACATTGCCATCTGGGGACCTCTTATGATGCAAAACTGTTGTCTTGTGAATGGCATGGATGAGATCCCACAAAAGTGCAGCTGAGCAGCTACCCATCCTGTGAACAAAACAAAAAATCTCTTCCTGCTAGCCCCTTGTGGCTTGCATTAATTTGTCATGGAATAATTCACATTCCTTCATCACAGTTATTATCGCTTCCCTTGTCTTTGTTCACCAGTTCTGAGAGGCATACCCTTGGTGGTGGAGGGGCTCCGTGACAGCCCTTAACATTTCCAGCAGAGCTGGCTGGCATGGGCAATGTCCATGTGTCCAGTGCCCTGGTGGGATGTTACACTGGCACAGGGAAGGACAGTAATGGGTTCATAAATCTTGCCCATGACCAACTCCCAGATTAATGTTTTAATTAAGAAGCTAAGGTGTTAATCAGGATCCCGCCTGATCAGAGCCTCTGCTATAGAGTGGATCAGTTGCCTGGCAACAACACCTGCCAAATGAGGAGGTTTTTGTTCTTCTGCCAACGTTCAATGCAGGCTCTTGTGAGATGTCTGGGGAACGGGGATGCTCATTTGCTGAGCCAAAGGGACTTTCTTCACCCAGCTGAAAGTACTACAGGTGCAAATATCAAAGGATTTCCAAGTCTGAATCTGTAGTTGTAAGGCTTCCAAGGTTCAGCTATGTATTTGAACTTTTTGAAGTTGCTACTTTTTTCCTTGTAACCCATAACAGGTTGTTCCCCACCTTCTGCCTTCTTCTGTTCTGTATTCAGGCCCTTACTAAATCCAAAACTACTTCGCCTGACTAATTATTTTTTTTTTTCTCAGCAGGCCTTCCCTTATCCAGTTTCTTCTAAAACAGCTGACCAAAGCTCCCTTGGTTTGATGACACTCAGCCAGGAGCGATTTGGCTCTCTCTCAGTGAGCCTGGCATTGCTCTGCTGGTGGTCAGTTCAGGGTTTGCTTTACCTTGCTTTTCCCAGGATTGCATCATCATCCCCAAGAAACAGCAGAGCACAAAGCTGAGGGCACCTGACTTAGCACAGAATACCTGTTGGCTTGGGGTTTCTTGAAGGGAAGTAAGAGGGAAACTGCTCTGGCTATGTTGGGATCTTTGCTGCTCTCTAAGGACCTTGCAGATCTCTGGAGTTTTTGGAAATATCTGAGCTCTAGCCCGAAGCCAAGGCTGTCTCTCTTAGAAAGCTGGTGGAAGTCTCAGTACGAAATCAAACAAAACTCTGTGTCACTACTTTGAGGCAACTCAGAGTTGAATAAATGTCATCTTTGACATGCTAATGGGTTCCTCACATATACAGCATGATGAGTATTTTTCTGTTTATGCAGGCTATGCATTTTGGATAAAAAGTTTTTCCAATATGCTACTTTGCCTGTTTGCTTTACTTTAAAACCCCCAGTATTGCTCTGATGATATTTCTGTGGTACTACCTGTATGCTTTGCTACACTAGAAAGATTTTAGCCTTCCTAAATATATGCTTGTATGTATTGTTGTATGTCTATGCTTCCAAGAATATTTTTAAATCCCCCTCCCATGGATCTACCCTATGTTCTTTAGCTTGAACATTAAACATTTACTGAGGTGTTAACAGCTTGCTCTGAATAGGAGTTCTCCAGCTAAACAGATTTTTTTTTCTTCCATTTACTAGGAAAGAGAATGATAAGACACACCAACATTTATTTACTCATATTTTTTATGCTTTGTGTCATATGGAAACTATTGTAATTTATTTTTAACACTAAAACTGTTCTGTGACACACAGCACCCATCAGTAAGACACATGGGAAGAACTTTTTTCTCGACAAGCACAATGGACATGTAAGCAGGTGAGCCAAATGTCAAGACTTTGTTTTTTCAGGTGTTGAAATAGCTTCTCATTTGTTGCATCTTAATGAAATACAATATCCAATACCTGGTGGAATTACCAAAATGTACTATTGTACCTCATTTTTGTTTCTAAGGCCAGTGTAGCTTGTACTGTAATATTTTGCCTTTGATTTTGGTAAGATGAGTCCACAAGTCCATTCTCTACTTTGCTGCATCTTGACACAATTTGCTGTAGAGTTATTAAACTGTCCTTTTATATGGGATCTGAGACTTATTTGACAAGCTCTGTGCCTGTTATCCTGAGACCATGTAGCTGATCTGGTTTTGACTGTTCAGGAAGACTGTGCTGAGATGGAAAATGCACCACTCAGATTAGCTAGTGTGGCTTGCAAAATGGGGAAAACAGATTAGGATCACGGACTCCATAAGGAAGGAGTTTATGGTAGAGGACCATCAGAAGGTAGATCACACAAAGAAATAATTATGTCCCATTTTATTGGAACAGAACAACAGCAGAGGACAAAAACATCTGTGTGTAACATTGGAAAGGCTGCCTTACTTTCAAAGAAAGTCTGCTCATCTTTCAAGTGATCAAGGCATGAGGCTTTATGTTCACTGTTAGGCTAAAATTGTTACTTTTTATCATAAAGCATTTACATGCTGGCTTTTTTTTTTAATTATTTTTTTATCTATTAAATTGTTGATGTGGCCAGTTAATGCAGTTTAAAAACAGTGCTACAGGGTGTAATGAGTTTCCTAACTGGACAATAAGTTCCTAACCTTTTCTAATGAGGAAAGCTGAAGTTCACTTTTAGAAGTTAATAGGTATCATCCTTGCCGAGAGTAGCATTTTCTTCCAATTTCTTACAAAACTGCTGTAAAAAGCAGTTTTTTACAGAGACTATAAAGCCTCTGTGCTAGTTGACTTTAACCATTGTATGAAATGTTGGGAGAACTCTCTGTGGGACGTTTGCCAAAGTTTGTTAAAAGCAGTTGTACTTGATGCAGAAATCCGGAGCAGTGGGACTCTAACAGTTTCATGGGGAGCACAGTGATAGAAATATACCTTTCCTCTGCCAAGATGCTGATCACCCTTCATACCAGCTTTGTATTAGGGTAGGAATCAGAAGAAATTGCACAACACACCTGAAAAGTTTATTTAGCTATTTATGCTATAGACAAATCTTTGCGTGCCTTCTGTATAAACATCCGGATATGAAAGTATATGTATCTGTATGCATATAACTGTCTATATGCACACTTTTTTTTTTTTTTTTTTTTCTATTTAAGCAACATTATCTGACAACAGGACAGACAACAAAAATGATCAGGAGAATGATGCTGTTTGGAAAAAAAACAAACCGAAGCATAGCACAAGCCACACAGGATCGCAGGATGGTTGAGACTGGAAGGGACCTCTGGATGTCATCTGGTCCAATCCCCCAACATCAGGTGGGTCATCTAAGAGCTGATTTCCCAGGACTATGTCCAGACAGTTTTTGAATATATCCAGTGACTTCACCACTTCTCTGGGCAACCTGTGCCAGAGAAATCACAGCGAAAGAAAAGTGAAAAAGTGTTTTCTTGTGCTCAGAAGGAAAGATCAGCTACTTTGACCTGCTGACAGTACTCTGTTTAACACAGCCCAGGGTACTGTTTGCCTTTTTTGTGGCAAGGGCACATCGTTGACACATGCTGGCTCCACCAGGACCCCACGTCCTCTTCTGCAAAGCTGCTTTTCAGTATAATTTCGTATCACCTGCTCCTTAGAGACCTTTCCTAGAACTGGCAGAGGATGGTTCTTTGGCTAGACTGGAGTATTTAACTTGTACTGTAGCCACTTCTTGCCTATTTAGCTTCTGAACAGGTTGATAGGGAGGAGAATGGTCTTGGGTTTTTTGGTTGGTTTGTTTTTTTGTTGTGTTTCTTTTGGTGTTTTTTTTCTTTTTTCTGGCCCTATATTAGATGCCTAGTTAGATTGTATGAACATACAGATTCTGTAGGCTGTCATGTGAAAATAGACTCATTTATGCATTTCAATGTTACTAAATTTTAAGAGGAAAGAGTCCCATGTGCCTGCTGCTGCTCCATTGTTCAGTATGGATGAAAAGTAGCAGAAAAAAATGTTTCATGCATTCTTATGGTGGGAATCCTCCCAACCCCTGGACATGTAGTAATGCACTGTCTTAGTAGTGCCTAAAGATAGAGTGTGGTAAAGTTATTGGGGATTATTAAGCTTGGTTTTACCTACAGCACTGTAGAATGGCTGATGCGTGAAGTAAAATTGTTCTGCTTCAGAATAATAGAAGTGTGGGCATTGGTAATAGCTTGAGTATGTTATTTACAACATAATTGTTTTATGTCATTGTTGACTTAAACTGATTTGGACCTGAATTCTTAGCCCTCTTATTTAACTTTTATATAATATATACTAATGCTCTCTAATTCTCTGTATAATCCAAAGTTGAGGAAATAAATTTCGCAAGAGAACCAAAGAGTATTTAGCAACCAGTCAGAAACCTGACCTGAATATTATTTGCATTTAAATATTGTAAAGCATACAGAATTGGAGTACAAGAGAATTCTTGAATTAGAGAATTTAAACTCTGTAGGCTTTTAGGCTCATTTCTGCTCACCAGGCCAGCAACCTGGTCAATGTCATGGAGGCATGCCCTTATTTTGTCTTCACTTTTAACACTTGGAAACACATGTTGGAACAATGTGTCATTCAGAGCTGGGTGAAACCTGGTGCTCACTCTCCCGGGAGTCAGACGTGGAAACAGAAACCTGCTTTGTGCCCGAATTTGGACATGGATTTCAACAGAGACCTCCCACTCTCAATGAACTGAGATGAACTCCCAGCAATATCTGTACTCAGCAAGTTGGGGCTCTTTCAGCACTTTCTTTGGGGTCTGTGCCACTTTGCATACAAACTAAGGAGTCATTAAACAGCTCTAAAAAGTGACTCCCTAGGATGTCTCTAACCTGCTGATTGGGACACTTACCTCCAGCTGCTGAGGTAATTCTTTATGCAAAGGATAAAGTGTTGACTCAGACCTCTTTTCACCTGATGGAGAAGGGATGGGGATCTGGAACTCCATGGCCTAGTTTGGAAGCAAGAGGTTTACAGGGGTAATTGTGAAAGGAAAGATGTGTGTTTGCCATCAGGAGACCCTGTGTGCTTTAGCCAAGTGTGCCATAGCTGGCAGTAGCAGCATCCTCTGTCCTGCTGCTGGACTGTAGTGCAGACATCCCCACAGGACACCAAGCTGTGTATCAGGCGGGAGGGGAAGGGTCCCTATGCCACTGTGTCTTTGTGGAGTGTCTCCTGGTTTTCCCTTTTGCTACCTAGGGTGATATATTCAGACTCCAGCAGAACATTCCAGGCTGGACAAAATGTTTCCTGCCTCCGCTTTCTTTCACAAATGCAAGGAAGAAAAAAAAAAAAATCAAATTCAGCTTGGATTTCCTCCCCCCCTTCACCCCCCCCCTCTCCCCCCCTTTTTCTTTCACTTCATCTGTTCAGCTGAGAAATCAATATTTGCACAGTGTCAGTATCAGGAGAGAAATCTTCTATTACCTTTTCCTATATTGAAGAGCTCATTATGACTACATAGAGGTTATTGTATTCAAAAGCAAAGGGATTACAAATATCTCAATGTCTTCTATAGCTGCTGGTAATTATTTTTTGCTTCCAGCTATGTTACAACCATTAAAGTTCATGTCTAGGTTACAACATTCCTCGTGTGAATACTTGCTTTTAATTAATAGAAGGATGTACTGGGCTTGTCCTTCCACCTAGCAGAAATACCTTACAATAATGGAGGAGCTCTAAAAATCACTTTGCTGTGAGAAATATGGCTGGAATCCTTCACTTCCATATTACTAGCCAAAGATACGCAGGCTTAGGGGCTTTTGTCCTGCAGGATGAATTGGATAACTTTGTTTTACTCTGCATGAAACACAGCCCCTGACTTTAGTCAGCTGTCTGTATTTTTTCCAAGCTTAGTAAAGAAATAGCTGCTAACAAGGAAGCAGTGGCATAGTTAAAATTCAGTGTAGATTATAGCTGGAAACATGCTGGGGGTAAAAGGGCTGTAGCACTTCAGCTTGCTGTTCCATAACAAACTACAGAGCTTCAAGCAACCAGATATCCTGGCTCTTCTCCCCCTACTATAGAAATGCTCTTCCTCCCCCTCCTCTGCTTCTATAGGGATGAATGAAACTTGCTGCAACCTAAATATTTGCTGATATCATCCCATCAGAAATAATCCCCTAAAAAAAATATTAAGGGAGAGGGGGAAGAGCAATCCTCAAACCAGTGTTTAGGCCACAAAGGCCAAGGGCATTTGTGTTTGTTTCAAGATAGTCAAGACCAGAGCGGAGGTCTGGTATTTGCTGGTGACAGCTGAAGAAGATGGGATTTGCTGCTGGCAGAACATAAAGCAAAGCTGACAACAAAGCTTCCTTTTATGCTATCCAAATGAACACATTTCTAATCTGAAATTCAAATACTTGATAACAGCGAGTCTGTGAGCTGGGCTTTGAATAGGAAATTGCTTCATGGTTTTAGCATAATGAATTAGGCAGTTAAAGTAAATCCATTTAGAAGGCACAGAATGCTTTCACATGCCCTGTAAAAGCTTGAAAACCCCCTACAGATTTCCTAAATTTTTGTTACTTGCAAAAATATCAAATGTTCTGTGCAAATGTGGTTGTGCATGTCATGTTTTGGTTTATTTCAAGCTATGTAACTTGACTTTCCTATTTTACACCACACTGATATTTAGATAAGATTGTACCTTATCAAATGACATAAATAACAGCTAGGACATTCTTTGAAATCAGTGTTCTCACCAATAAGGAGAGTACATTAATTAGTCCTGACACTCTGTTCTGGTCAATTACTATTGCACATTCTGGAAATGCAGCATTAAGCTGAGAAAACAGCTGGGGTGGAGTCACACCACGAAATCAATAGAGGGATTCTCTGAACTGTTAGCTGTGTACTGACAAGTGGCAATCTCAATCTCATGTTTCGTACAACTCTGGAACCATTTCTACATGGCAGTCTTCATAACCCTTCAAGGGGACCAAACAGAGGCAGTGTCACAGGTAGCATAAAGAGAAATTCTGCAAAAGGACACAGAGTATGGGACTTCTTTTGTGCATATGCCTGACATTGGAAATCATTTATCAGGCCTCCTGAGAATGCAATGTTCTTTTCCTCTGTGGTTTGTTTAAGCAAACAATTGCAAGTAGTACCACTTGGAAAGCCAAGGTTAAATGCATTCCAATCATGTTTGCAAAGGGTTGGTTGGTTTTGGTTTTTTTTTTCCTCTCTTTTTCTTTTATTTTTGTGATAACCCTCAGCATTTTATTAATATTTTGGAGAAAACTGTTCAGGTACTTGTTTTTGAGATTTCTGTTCTGCCACAAAGTCTAAGCCTGAGAAGACTCACTGAGTGTACAGACAACTGCATAATAGCTTTTCAACAAACGCACACAAACAGATAATAAGGCATGACATTCTTGTATTCAGAAACTGAACTAGGTATCACAGCAAACTCACTTTTTTTCCCATGGAAACAGAACAAATAAATTGATTTTATTTTAGCACATCCTTTTTTAACTTTGTCATCAGAGATACCATGATACAATGAAATAATTCTTTGGGCTGGCACAGTGATAAAAGAATTATGATGGAGTACTTTACAGAAAGTTTTAATCATGAATGAGTGTCAAGCATCTAATTAATGTTTACAGTTAGGAATGTAAAGGAAATCTGTCCTCACTTTCTCACAGCTGCTAAAACATGAATAGGTCTTTTTAGGTCCTTGGAGATGCATACTGAATATATGTATACAAGCATCTGAAGTATGCATGATGAATTAAACTGAGAAACACTGACATTTAAATACATTGTAACTATACTGCATTGGACTAATAATTATCACCACCAGCACAATATAAATATTTAAAACTACTGTACCTATGCAGTAGTCACAGAGGCACCAGGCTGAATTTATCAAAAATCAATTCTGAATGACATCTCTAGCAAAATAATGGGATATGGAAACAAAGCATCTTTCAAATCATTATTATGGAGAAAAATTTAAGTCTGCATTACAGGCATGTTCCTAAGTGCCAATGCAAATAGGTTTCCATATCAAGACTTTCTGTATATAGGATGACATAAACATCAAGCAATGCAGCTAAGATCTGCCAAGCTGCAAGATATTCAGCTTTCTTAAAGTACTCCACTATATCAGAGATATTTAGATTTTCTCTGCAAGAATTAGCTGAAAGAAAAGCAAATTATTTTTTGTAAACTTGTCCTAAGAGCATTTCCCCTGCCCCAGGAGTATTGTACACTGTGTAGGAAACAAAAGCAATATTCTGTGAAATAATTATTTTTTATATGCACATATACATGTATATATGTATATTAGAAACTCATAAATTAGACCAAGACATCCAAACCAGTTATTGGTGAACTATAAAGACAATTATGTTGTGCCATGGCAAAAAATATTTCATGTATTCTCACCAAGTGTCATTCCTTGTGACTGTGGCTTATTCCCCATTTGGCTCATTTGGCTCATGATAAAATGTCACTAAAATTTATAAAATTGTCTGATGGACAAGGAGAATTTGCCTGCACATGGACTTTGGTATTAAGTCCAGACTTCTATGCCTGATACAATATAAGGTTCCCCTTAGGAGTGAGGGACTTGTTTAAAGGCAATGTAAAAGGTGATAAACAGTAAAAGCTTACGTTGAAAGAATGGCATAATTTTATTAGATGAGATAAATATATTCTGCTTAGAAACTAACTCTTGGAATGAGAAACTGATGGGCAAGTATTATTTCAACAAGAAATAACAAGACAAACCAGCCACACTTTCTGATCACTATAAAAAAATAATACAAAATTTCTAACATCTTAACCCTAGATTCTTGGGTCAGCTTTTTATTAGCTCATGTCCTGGGTTCAGCAGTGCAGTCATTTTTCTCCTCCTTAGTAGCTGGTGCAGTGCTGTGATTTTGACTTTCAGCCGGGGAACAACGCTGATAACACTGATGTCTTAGTGGCTGCTCAGTAATGTGTACTCTGACCGAGGACTTTGTGAGTCTCATGCTCTGCCAGGGAGAGGGGGAAGCCGAGAGGAAGCAGAGACAGGACATCTGACCCAAACTAGCCAAAGAGGTATTCCATACCACAGCACATCATGCCCAGTATATAAACTGGGGGCAGTTACCCGGATGGGCTAGATCACTGCTCAGCCATGCTGGTATCAGTTGGCGGGTGGTGAGTGATTGTATTCTCTTGCCCTTGTTATTTCTCTTATCATCATCATTATTATTGGTGGTAGCAGTAAGTGGTTTGTGTTATACCTTATTTACTGGACTGTTCTTATCTCAACCTGTGGGAGTTACATTCTTTCCATTCTCCTCCCCATCCCCCCAGGAGAGAGGGAAGGAAGGGGAGAGAGCGAGCGAGGGGCTGCATGGTTCTGAGTTACAAGCTGAGGTTAAAGCCACGACAGCTCACTATATCAGAAGAGAGTGTTAATTTCCTTTCTTGCTTGAAACAGTGTGAAAAGTGAAGAAAGGGAACAGATTGCAGTCTTTTCCTTTCCATGTTGAGAGGAATAATTTCTCTCTTCTGCTCTAGTTTACGAATAATTTGTAGTAAATCTCCTTTGTAAAACTTTGTAAAAACTAGTGCCTAGAGGCGCTATCTATCTAAAGTGCATGACTATTCTTACACTGCCTAGATCCTAATGTATTTTGGAGATGCTTAAGAAGCACAAGGTTTGTATGTGCTATAGCTCTGTAGTTCTGTGGGTATAATCCTATACCTCTTCTCACTGAAAGATCTGGGTTTCACTGTTCTAGAGGTACAGTGTAAATCTGAAATCCAGCCAAAAGCTTTGAGCCAAGGTTCCACCATCTTGATTCTACCCCTAAATGAAGCACAAGTGTGCCTCTTCTTTCTTTGTAATGATGTGGATACTGTTAGGAAGGGTTCAAGCAATTTAAATTATGACAGAGCTCCACATTAATTGACTGTTTTTAGTGATGACCAGGTACTCCCATGGTTTCTACTGCAATCTAGAGCAAATTATGGCTCTGCCTCTAACATATTGTGTTTCTTGCATTAAGGCTTATAAGAGGCTATGATGGTACATCTCTTTCTCACAGAAATTTCACTCAGCTGAATGTACTACCTTAGGCCTCTTTCACAATGATGTGGTCTATTCAGGAAAAGACATTACTTTCACAAACATGAACTTCAAGGTCTGACCTCAAGTCACCCATCTAATTTCACAGGTAAGGCAGAATCCCACCACGTTCTTTCATAAATGTTAGAAACATGCAAAAAAATTAATTACTAATTTTTTACTGCTAAATTTTCTCTCTGAAGGAATGTCTCCAAACCAAAGAAACAGGCATGTTTTCTGTAAGCTGACTGCTGACTTTTAATGTTGCAATGTGAAGACTTTTGCCAGAAATACGTGCTAGAGTAATTCATGGATAAGAGTACCATAAAGTGATTTGACCACACACAATATCTTTAAAAGAAAATCCCTCAGAAACTGTATCTGAAACAGGATATATATATAAAAAAATCTATCTTTCTTATCAAAGATTCAAAATAGAAGGTGAATTTATATTGCAGTTACTAGTTTTCTTCCTTTCCTTGACCATATATGTATATTTAATCCCATTTCTTCTGCTAATCCCCCCAATGCAGCTAGCTGTTAATCTGAAGTTTAAATTCCCTTATGTTTGCATCTAGGTTTCAGAATTATTATATGGGAAAAGAAGCTTCTTAAAAGGCAATTTACTCTCTGAGTGAAATATGAGTAGAGCTGAAATGCAGTTTGATTACACTAACATACTGGAGCAGATTGAAATGACATTCAATAAAACAACTTTTCAGCAAATTCAGTGCAGTGGTGAACCAGTACTTTCACAAACTGATTAATTTGTTATAGGGAACATTCTTACAGTCTGCTAATTGTCAGATATGTTCTAATTACTTGGAAATCAAATACTTTCTGTAGTAGTGAAAGATTCGGTAAATGCTATTAGATAATTAAAGCATAAAGGTTACACACAAATGTCAAATCAATAAGGACAGTAAACATGCTTTATCAACCACGCCAACTATATTTTTCAATTGCAGAATGTAAATAGGTTTAGAATAAAGCGATCTGGTGGGATGATGGATAGGATACCCGTAACAGTTTAATTAACTCCCATTTCCTACATGTTAAAGGTTCTTCAGTCCACTGGCTTATGTAACAAACCCTCTTAGGATTTCATTAACTGTTGCTCGAGTTGAAACACAGGATGTTGTTTTAAAGGGTTACGTTTTTGTCCTGCCCTTCAGTGGAGCTAAAAGCCTTAGCAAAATGCTGTGTCTGTTCATTTTACAAACATGCAAGTTTTTTAAAGTACCAGCTGAGGATGATGATTGGGTATTTTGCTTTTATTATCAAGAAATAAATATCATCAACCTCTAACATTGAAACACAAATTCTTCTTTAACTGCACGTAATTGATTTTATACCAAGAGACTACTGTGTTATCTCAACAATTGATGGACATTTTCTCCTTGAAATCTGGAATCTGGGTGTTAGATGAATTTTCCAATTTCCTTTGGGTTTTTTGGGCGTTTCTCAGTTGGATTTTTTGATTTTTTTTTTGGTCTTATTTTTATTTTTCAGGGATTTGGATGTTTTTGTGGTTGATATGAGGAAGAAAATTGCTTTTGTTTTGTGGCTCAGAAGATGTGATTAAAAGAGAGTCTACACTTAGAGTTACAACAAAATCATGCTTTTTTTTTTTCATAGAACATAGGGTATTTTTCACCTTTTTGCCTGATGGAGGATATTCAAGTGTTCTATTTTAAAGTAATAAATTATTCTATTCTGAAAACAAGGTTTCTGAAGCTGGAACTGTTTTTTTCTAGCTATGTCTACTCAGGATGCTTCTTTTATCCCTATAGAAAGAAAATATAAATCAACTTAATTCAATTTGGCTTCAGGCAATAAAATTCATCACTGACAAATAAAAGTGTTATTTATATTTAACCCAAATAGAATAGCTTTATTTTATATTTAGATCAGAGAAAACCTTTTCATTTAAAACAAAATCCTATCTGGCATTTCATGCTGCCTATTTAGAGCTATAACACAGGAAAACATCACATACAACCTCGGTTAATAAAGATCTATCTGCTCAAAGAAGCAGACTTTAATAATGCTCATTAGCATCATTTTCTAATGCTCCTATGGGAAAACTCTCTGTTAATGACTTACTTCATTTAAATTAGCAACTGCTGACCTACCTTGTACATAGGATACTCTGAACAAGTGTATTTTGCTTATGACCACTCTATTTCGTATGCCTTGAAAATGACTTTCAAAAACATCAATTTTCAGTGCATTTGAAAATTACTCTTTTAAGTTGCTTCTTACTGTCCTCAGAGTGGGTCAGACATGCATGACTATCCCTATAAAACAATGATTTAGAGGAAGAAATTCAACACTCGAGATTTGCTACTTCCATTTCCCAATAATTTTATGCTTTCCTTGCCCTCTGCTGTGTTATTAGTCATCCAGGTCCCAGGGGAAATACTACAGGCCTGAGGTTAAATTAAGGCTCTATCTCCAGTGATTGTCTTCAGCAAACCCTGTACATTCCCAAACAAATTGTAGCTGCATTGAATGCAGCCTTAAATGCCAAGGGACAGCAGGGACAGCTTTCTTCCTTGTTGACATGAGTGCTAAGATTAATATAGGATTGCATTTGAAAGGCAGAAAAAATAACTGAGCTCAAAAATAAATTGTACATATATTAACTTATTAATCAGAACTGTTCTCTGAGGTAAAGATTAGTTTGAGAGAAACATTATGGTTTCGTGTGAGGTGCTCCTTCCTATGGCAGGGGGGCTGGAAATAGGTGATCTTAAAGTCCTTTCCAACTCTAACTATTCTATGATTCTATGAGCCCTCATCTGTTACCTTTGAGAGAAATAATGGTGAACTTAGAAAGAAACATTGTTACTGCATCTCTTATTCAGTTTTGATAATTAAAAAAGCAAGTCTTTTTGTGTTCTACAAGGGGGTCACTCTGACACTTATTTCTGGATATAACTTATAGGGTCCCTGGCTCAAAGATGGTGTTATGCGAGCTTATAAAATAAAAGCAGCACAATATAATAAACTAATTCAATAGATGGCTTTCCCTAGCTGCTCTGAGGTAAGATGATAGAAAATAAGTCTTTTAGCAATTGTATAGTTGTGAATGCCCTCAATGCTGAATGGCATGAACTAAGAGTCAGGTCATTACGGGGATGAAGAATCTTGCAATGAATGGACTTGCGTCATTTTTTGATGGGAAATGTTCTTAAAGAGCTGTGGGTAGATGGTAGTAAGAGTGCTGTTCCATGTGCTTATAAGGATGGGTTTGGGTCAGGGGATGAAGCTTTCTAGGGAGCTAGATTCTTCCCAGTGACAAGATGTGGCAGCAGCAGCAGTCTGTCTGTACCCAAAAAGGACCTACAGAAAATCTGCAGACTGGATTTTTTGCAAGGGGTGCACAGGCAGGATAAGGGGGGATGGCTTTAAACTGACAGAGGGGAGATTTAGATTAGATATTGTGAAAAAATTATTCATTATGAAGGCAGTGAGTCATGTGAGCTACAGAAGCTGCGGCTGGCCCATCGTTGGCAGGGTTAAAGACCAGATCGGATGGGGCTTTGAGTAACCTGATTTAGTGGAAGGAGTCCCTGCCCGTAGCGGGGGGATAGAACTAGATGAGCCCACATTCTATGATTCATTTATGCTTGCTGGAAAATGGGCAGGGGATGGCCAACAACAAATGTCAGGAGTGGATTCTGAAGGGCAAGTAGAATATATTTTAACAAACAATTTATTTGTTTAGGTAAAGTTAAGAAGAAAATTACAAGCTTTTAGATGAAAGAATCGAATCCAAAGTCTATCACTGTAGACCTACAAGATGAGTTTGAAACTTGATACAATTACACCTTTTTTTATCTTTAAAATAAATATTTACCTCCTTCATGAGCTAAAAGATATCACAGAATCAGCGAATGGTTGAGGTTGGAAGGGACTTGTAGAGATCACTTAGTCCAACCCCCAAGCTCAAGTGGATCCATCAAAACAAGTTTCCCAGGACCATGTTCAGGCTTTGTAATATTTTCAAGAACACCACCTCTCTGAGCAACCTGTGCCAGCACTTGGTCACCCTCATAAGTGAAAGAGTGTTTCCTGATGTTCAGAGGGAATCTCTTGCGTTTCATTGTGTGCCCATTGTCTCTGGTCCTGATGCTGAGCACCACCTAAAAGAGCCTGTTTCCATCCTCCCTCCACCCTCCCTGCAGGTATTTGTACACATCAATGAGATCTTCCCGAGCCTTCTCTCTTCCCAAGAAGAACTTTTAGCTCCCTTAGCCTTTCTTCACAGGAAAGATACTCTAGTCACTTCATCATCTTGGTGTCACTTTACTGGACTCTTTCTAGCATGTCCATGGCACTGGACACAGCAGTCCAGTACTCACCAGTACTAAGCAGAAGGAAATGTTCACCTTCTTTGACTTGCTGGCAACACTCTCCTAAGGCAGCCCAGGATACCATTCACCTTTGTTGTAGCAAGGACACATTGCTGCTCATGTGTCAACCAGGACTCCAAGGTTCTTTTCTGCTGAGCTGCTTTCCACTTGACTGGCCCACAACACACACCAGTGCTTGGAGTTGTTCCTCCCCAGGTGCAGCACTTTGCACTCTCTTTGTTGGACTCCATGGTGTTTTTGTCCTCCCAGTTCTCTAGGGTGTTTCTCTGGTTGACAACATAATCCTCTGGGATAACACCCTGCTTTTGTGTTATCAGGAAACTTGCTGAAGGTGTGCTCTTTCCCATTATCCAGATCATTAATGACAAATGATCACCACAAATTTGATGCCTCAGGTACAATCTGAATTACTGGTCTCCATCTAGACTTCATGCCACTGGTCACCACACTCTGGACGCTCCTCTTAAGCCAGTTTTCCATCCATGTTACTGCTCATCCAGCCCATATTTCAGCAGATTCTCTATGAGGATCCTACAAGAAACAAAGGCCTCACTGAAGTCTAGACAAACAATATCCGTTGCTCTCCTTTCATCTATCAGTCCAGTGAATTCACTCTAGAAGTTTATCAAGGTGATCAAACATGACTTCCACTTGGTGAAGCCACGACTACTACTATTATTTACTTTTTCTTCATATGCCTGGAAATGGTTTCTAGGATTAGCTGCTCCACTACGTTCACAGGGATCAAGGTGAGGCTCACTGGCCTGTAGTTCCCTATGTGCTCCTTCTTGCTCTTCTTGAAGATTCATGAAACTTCACACCCACAAGCACAAGACAGGAGAGACATTTGCTTTCCTACAGTCTTCAGGTATTTGTCCAACATACCATGATCAATCAAAGATTACTGAGAGTGGTCTCACAATGACATCTGCCAGGTCCCTTTGCACTCGTGTGTGCATCCCCTCAGGGGTCATGGATTTACATATGCCCAGCGTTCTGAAGTATTCTCTGACCTAATCCTCTTAAACCAAGGATACATCTACCTTACTTTGTAATGATAAATCTTAAAAAGTTGAAAATAAAGAACTGTTTAGCTCTTTTTAAACAGGAAATAAATTTTATTTCCTTCAATGTTCTCTTATTGCAATTTAAATTTTGAAAGGTTGACTCTTTCAGAAACCAGTAATAATTATGCCTTTTTTTCAGATGAAAGCTCATTGAGATGGGCTTACCCTGGTTGGGTACCCACCAAAACTTCTCTATCACTTCCTTCCGCAGCTGGACAGGAGAAAGAAAATGCAAGGAAAGGCTCATGGGTCGAGAAAAAGGGCAGGGAGAGATCAGTCACTAGTTACCATCATAGGTAAAACAGACTTGAGTGCAGGATATTAGTTTAATTTATTATCAATCAAATCAGAGTATGGTAATATGAAAATAAAAAGAAATCTTAAAACACTTTGCCCCCACCCCTCCCTTCTTCCTGGGCTCAATTTCACTCCTGATTTCTCCACCTCTTTCCCTCACAAGGCAGAGACAGGTTGAGAATGGAGGTTATGGTCAGTTCATCATATGCTGTCTCTGCTGCTCCTTCCTTCTCAGGAAGGGACTCCTCACACTCTTCCCCTGCTCCAGTGTGTGGTCCCTCCTATAGGAGACACTCCTCCATGAACTTCTCCAGTGTGAGTCTTTCCCACAGGCTGCAGTTCTTCATGAACTGCTCCAGTGTGGGTCCCTTCCACAGGGTGCATCCTTTCAGGAACAGACTGCTCCAATGTGGGTCCCTGTGGTGTCACAAGTCCTGCAGCAAACCTGCTCCAGTGTGGGCTCCTCCCTTCATGGGGCCACAGCTCCTGCCATGACCCTGCTCCAGTGTGGGCTTTCCCCAGGATCACAGACTCCTTCAGGCATTCCCTTGCATTAGTGTGGGGTCCTGCATGGCTGCAGATGGAATCTTTTCCACCATGGACTTACATGGGCTGCAGGGGCACAGCTGCCTCACCATGGGTTGCCCCACGGCTGCAGGGCAACCTCTGCTCCAGTGCCTGGAGCATCGTCTCCATCTCCTGTCTGCAGGGCTGTTGCTCTCACATATTCTCACTCTTCTCTCCCAGCTGCTGTTGCACAGCAGGGTTTTTCCTCTTCTTAACTGTGTTATCCTAGAGGTGATATTGCTGTCACTGACAGAGTCAGCTTTGTCAGCAGGTGGGTCCATCTTGAAGCCAGCTGATGTTGCCTCTGTTGGACATGGGGAAGCTTCTAGCAGCTTCTCTTGGAAGACCCTCTTGTAACCCTCATGCTACCAAAACTTGCCAGACAAATCCAATATACTTACATTTAGACCGAATTTTTATAAAGAAAATTATTAATATTTTTAAAGAATGGCTTGGTTTTCTTTTAATAATCTTAAAAGATGTAGCTTTTAGGAGTGGGATAAAAAGGGGTGTGAGTGTAGAGATCTGAAAAACCAGCTTCCAAAGAATTACAGGACTGGTATTTGCTACTTTACATCCTCATTTATCCTCTCTTTGTGTAGATTACAGCTGTCATTGTAGTCCTACTTTATCAGTGGAAATGATATTACTTTCCCACTTACCAGCTTTTTCTCACTCTCTAATGTAGAACTTGTAACTCATACTAGCAACTTGGTCACTAAAGAATTTAGTGTAGAGATATCTGTGGGATCTACACACCAGATCTGATTTATTTGACGTTTTCATTTTTCCTCTGGGTGGGAAGAAATTGCTATTTTTTCTCCCAGCAAAATAATCAAAATGATCTGTGTTACTGTATTTGAATAGTCTCAGATCAATGCCCACGTTTAATAGGGTTAAAAAAAAAGAGTATTTGAATAGAAATTACATATGAATACTTTAACATATGTTATACACATTTTCTTTTTTATGGTCATACTGTCACCATCTAGTACATGACAGCAGAAGCTGGGGCATGGCAATCTATGCTCTTGCTGGAGAAATTAGTGCTGCTAAGCTAGGATAGTAGCTTGTTGGAATTAGCTCATGCATGGTGTGTGGTTTTGTCCTTTAGTGGAGGTGATCACAAACCCAACTGCTCAGTTCCAGTAGAACCCTTATGCTGTGGGAATAGGCTGAGTCAGGAGACTAAAATGCACAGAATGCTACCATACTTTTCCCGAGAAATGTATATTAAAAAAATAACAATGGCTTGATATTTTTGTGTAAACCAAAGACTGCTCACTTGTCTAGAAAAAGAACTTGTAACATGATGTGTGACAGTGCCACCAGTGCCTCCTGCAATAGCAATGTATTCAGACAGATGTATCTTAATTGGAGTAATCCATCTCAATCAGTGCTGAGCTGAACAACTCAAAGATGTGTCATGAAATGATATGGTGAAAATTCCTCTGCCTTTATCCCTTGTATGCTTTCACTTTTTTACTGCTGTGCAAAGTAGAATGTACTTTTCATCCTGTCAGTAAAGAATTTGTCCATTCATGAAAATAAACCAGAAAAGTTCTTGTCAACATAATGGGCATTATTAGGACAAAAATCAAAATTTTATCATTATAAATTTCTCATGTATGTAACTATGTAAACACATTGTTAAATAAAATAAATTCCAATGAGATCTTGTTCTCATAGTATTATCATGTCTGTCACGTTTTAGATTGCCATCTGTATTGTAATAATAGCAGTAAGAAGTGATAAATTTAATCCATAATAACATCTTGTTTAATAAGAATAACCTATTTTCTTATTCCTTCTTTATGTTAAAGAATCCATGTGCTACCACCGAATTATTCACAATTTTCTGAGGTTCTTACAGGTTTTCTGGCAGATCACATTATAAAGAAAGTTGCTCTTTGTGTGGTTTTCAGTTCTGTTGCTCTCCATGTACAGAAGAACCTTTGCCATCTCTCTGTCCAACCCTTCTCTTTAAAGCACTTGCTGCTTTTGCAGTTGCAAACGTTGTTGACAATAATAAAACAAACTGCAACATGATCATTCTAGAGCTGTTTGTGAAGATGTAAGTGCCAAAGAGCAAACAGATCCACCCTTTTCCCTGGTGCTCTGTGCAGTATATTGTTTTGCTTCCACTTGCTGCCAAAACTTTGATTTTAGCAGTGTTTATTTAAGGTTTATAAGCAGGCTTATTTAAGGTTCTTTTAGATAAGAATGATGTCTGTTGCCTCAGTGTATGTCAGAGCATCATTCAAAACAAAATAATCAAGAGTTTTGGTTAATGGACTTAGGTGCATTCTGTTCTGTGCCTGCTTGTGGTGTTTGTTAACACAGACAAGGACAATGTGTAACAAATTCTTATTCCATCATCTCAGTGGATTTTAAAATTAAATCATCCAACTATCCAAGTTTTGAGATTTTGGGAGGACTGGGAACAAGCTCTGTGATCCTGCTACAGAGCTGAAAGTTTCAAGTAATTACTGGCTTTGGCTGTCAGAACTGCTCTGAGATCTGACTGTTCTGAAGGAGTGACTCCTTCACCACAAAGGAACATGCAACAGTGACAGGCCTTTTTATTCTACTTTTAATCCACTAAAAAGTTTGTTAACAAAACTCAAAATATTTTGCATAGGGCCTTTGATGTGATTTTTTTTTTTACTACTTTTTTTACTGTAGTGTACACTAAATATTTTCAACACTGGACTTAGGTAATTTCTGTCTACTTGCAAATATTTGAAAAATCAATGTTAATTGAAGAAATACATTCTGTTTTCTGCGTGGGTTTAAATTGATTTTTGTAAACTGTCATAAAAATATTGCATCCAAGATAGCTAGTGCATCCATTTTTCCTTAATGATTATGATTGATACTGAAAAAAAAATGGATAGTCTATACCTGGCAAAAAGATTCCTGAAGCTAAAAAATGCCTTTCAAATACTATTTTTGACAATTAGTGACCCTACTGGAATTCATTTGAAATTACTTTCTGATCATGAAATTTAGCCTGACAAGAAGTGGAAATCTGGCTGATTTTTAGAAATGTGTGTGACCAGCATTGACCTACCAACTAACTGTGATGCACATTTGGCATAATTGTGGTAATGTTCAAAAATATTAACTGTCAAACTTGAACAAAGGTGTGATTGTGAAGTAATTTAAAAAGACACAGGGTTATTTCCAAATCACCTCACATATTTGGAAAAGGAAAGGTTAACAAATCATTATAATTAGCATCTTCTTTTTATCATGTTTATGTTTTTCATCTATGAGTAGTTTGTTAATTCTGTATAACTTACAACTTCAAAGCAATCACTGCATGAATAATTTCTGTCCCTGAAGAAATTGAAACTAGGCTCTCTCTCTGAGATTTTAGTGATGTGAAATCACCTTCATATTATGTCAGGGGCTACTATAACTGACTGTTTCAATCTTAAGGTCACTAGTTTAAGAATAACTTTACCAGACATGTTCTATCAAATTCTTTTAGCAAGTGCAATGCACATTGAACTTTTAAGCTGTGCTTGCCAAACGTTAACATAGAAATATATCCAAGAAGATATTGTTTGGCTCATGCAGAAGGTGAAGGTAAGTATTCTTGCAAACAGATTATGCAGCTTTGTCAATGAAATCAGATTGAATTAAATCAGTTTTGTTACTGTATGGTATTAAGGTAGAAGAATAAAAACATACCTGTGTTTCTCTATGGGCTTTCACTTTTTTCTATCAAAGCTTTGCATGCAGCTGGTGGGTTAACATTTATAGTGACTGCACAAAATGCAGTTATGTTGTGTATATGAATGGTATGTTCAATTTTCATGTTCAGTTCATAAAAAGTATGACTCTGTTCTTTCTAAGGCAGTGACCAATAAGTGATGATTCTTCTGTGTTTTGGAAGAGGCAGTCTTTGGTTTCGGGTTATTTTCTTGGGGTTATTTGTGGTCTTTTGTTTTTTATTACAACGTCTTACTTTATTTTTCTTCCAGTTTCATGATTTCACAAGCATTTTTATCATAGGTGCATCAACATTTAAACTATTACTACTCCAGATTTTTTTGGTTTTGCATTTGTGAGAAAGGAAAACTTTTAGCAAAATAAATGACATAAGCTGATGTCTAGACCTATGTAAAGATGAAGTGCCGCCAAATCTTTTGAAGATAGAGAATTACTACTGCTTTATCCTGAGTCAGGTTTCCATGCTTTCTAATGTCTCTTTGTTGTGTACCAACAATTATTCTGTTGACCAAAAATATTTGTCCTCTGTTTAGAAGCTGTACTAGTGTTTAAATATCTACAATGAAGATAAACCTATGGAGCTTTCAATAGGACTGGATAATGCTTTATGTAGCTTCTTCATATGTTGTCAGAGGGACTCTGAAGAGTAAACCACTAGGTGATACTGAGATTCTTTCTTCTGCTTAGCAAGAACACATACAGCTCTTAAAAGTCTATTTCTTTCTACATGTTCTGTTTCCTAGCTTCACCATTTTCCACAATGTCAGTTTTAACTAGTGGAGTCTTCCATTGTGAGCTCTAGGTTTTGTCCAAGGACATAATACAGGTTGACTCAGTCAAATATTTGAGAAAACTTAGATTTTTGTAGTTTTACTCAGGGAATTCTCATACGCATGTTGCGACTTTTATGACATCTTTAATTTTTGAAGTGCTCTGTAAGTGCAATTTCCTGCACATACAATTGATCTTACTGTGTTCCAACTTGTAGGGAAGGAAAAATAAGTTCCTGCTAGACTGCTAGAATGCAGGTTTTAAAAATAAAAACCACTAGTTTTATTGTTTATTTACTTACTAGTTGGCTTGCATATCTTGTTGAGAATTCAAGACTGAATTTCTTTTGGGTCCAATAATGCCAGCATTAAGCTGGATAAAGACCTACATCAAGAATATAATTGGTATCATTAAGTTATTAAGACAATTTTTGTTGTGAAAAAATTCCTTTCTGGTAATGTTTCACTTAATTTAATTAAAAATTTAAAAGAGCTATAAAGTATTTTGAGTATGACCAAGATAAACTAGACTAAAAATGTGCTACAGAAGGGATGATGCACTGGCATTGAGCAGGACAAGATCCTCCAGGTGACCTAACAAAGCTCCAGAATAGGACTCCTGACAGCTGATTTGCCAACATCAAATGAATTAGCTCATGCCTGGAGATGGCTATGGGTGCTGAGCTTCCAGCCCCTGGGAGTACAGTGCTCCTGTGACCTGAGGAAAAGCTTTATGGTGACATTTGTCTGCTGCAGACTGTGAGCTCTGCTCAGATAATTCTGCATGTTTTGTTTCCCATGAGGAAACCAGGTCTTTCTGTCCTGAAACTGTGCTGCCAGTGATCTTGTGTCTGCAAAAAGGAAAAATATACCCAGTGGTGCTATGGCAGATATGTGTGTGGTTCTGTTCATATTACAATAATTACAGTATTAAGTAATGGGTCATTGATGTTGCATGACAGCAGATGAGTAATGCTTTTGATGATGTTAATGGATACCAAGAAAAGATTTCAAGGAGTGCATTCATTTGATTCTGTTTTGTTCCCTCACCCACAAATTTCTTTAATTTCAAGTGGGCCTCCTACAGCACAAGAAAAATAACACAATTGCAAACACTGAGCCATGAAATATTCGTTGGGAAGTTGAGGTAGTTAATTCAGACAAGTACAGAGTTGTTTGTATGTTATCATTAATAACAAAATATTTTAAGCTAGCATGACAAACCAGTGCAAAAGCCTTTGAATGAGATGTATTTAAATTACTGCTCTTAGAGTGAACAAACTAGATTGATGTAATGTCCCCATGTAGATAGCCCTTGCTCTGCTTGTCTTCCTGCTTTGATCTGAGATCAGGAAGTGAGATGAAAGCAGAGGAGAAGAGTGCTCC
>NW_022994601.1:0-30570 GCF_012275295.1 Melopsittacus undulatus
GGAGAAGAAGTCCATATGTTTATGATAAACACATTAAATATTTGAATTTTGCAAGTGAAATTGAAGGCATATTTCATTAGTGCTTTTTTTTCCCTTTTCTCCCTCATAGTGTGACTGTAAGGCAGAGTTAAGGCTCCTTAAATGCTTTAACTGCATTTACATGTATTAAGGTATATAAAGGGCAACACTAACTTCCCTGTGCTCCTGATGCTCATTTTTGGGGACTTAACACCATCTATGCGATTTAATTTATCAACATGGATTCCTCCCTTTAACTCCATCTTAATGCCACTCATGTGGGAATCCATAATGTACTCGAACACCACAAACTACTTGATGACTTAAAGTGGAGTTGTTTTTGTTTTTTTTTTTTTTTTTATTTCCATTGCTTTATAAATTATTCAGTTAAGTTGATAACTGTTCCCAGAGCTGACTTCATTTGAAGTTGCCTGCAAGGGGAATTTATTTGCTTTTAATTTCTATAATAGCCCTTTTCCATGACCTTGCTTTAGAACTGTGCTAGCCATCAAACTCCTTCTGGTCAGGTTATGAACATTGATGGAATAAGTTGATGATAGTTTTGGACTCTCCTGATACCATGTTAAGAGTGGGGTGCTCTGACCTCAGTAACATCTATTCTTTCATCCACAACCTAAATGGGCTGCATATGTCTTTCTTAGGGTAGAATCTGACCTATGGCATGGAGGAACAAGTGCTTCCAGCTATGAAGACAGTCTCAGGATGTTCTGACAATAAATATAAACAAAATAATATTTAATACTGCAATGACAGCTGGAGATGATAGCAGTGAGCATATGTTCCCTATAGGAATCCTCCTGTACAAATAACCCTAAGTTGTGAATATTGAATATTGGGCAGAGCTTCTAATAAGCTTGACTTTGCTCATACAGACATAGCAACATACATATTTCTATATATTTTAAAAATCCATGAGGGAAGTAAATAATTTTTTCTTTGCTTATAATAAAAAAAATAAGTGTTTTAATATTATTTGCACACTAGGGGGAAGAGCTTTAACCTATGCTATTTGAGCAAAAGGTTAATGCTCTTCTTCTGCCCTTCTCAGAAACAAAATACATTTTTTTTTCCTAGGGGGCAATCTTTTAGCTACTTAGTGGATTCTAATTCAGGATTTGGGGATGCACTAGCTACCTAATGTTTCAGTAATCTCCCCAGACAAACAAACCAGTAAAAAGTGTATACATCCTTAGAAATACTTCATTGAATCTCTCTTTGCTCCATTGTCCTCAGCTAGCTATATTATTTGTGCTGTTCTTAGCTCCTGCTTCCTTGGATCTTGGGCCTTTGGGATGATTTAGAGACCAAGGCCTCTCACTTTTCTTTTCTCTGAGCAAAACGCTTCAATAAAAATATAGCTGTCTCTATCTGTCTAGTTGTTTGACTCTTTCCCTGGCATTCTTCCCTTGACTGACTATGCAGAAGAGAGTCAACAGAGTCATCTACAAACACTCTCTCTTCCCTTGCCATGTCAGTCTGGAAGTCACAGATTGCCATTATATGTTTCTCTGTTGCCAAGAATTTGCTCTCCTATGTTCCCACCATGAGCTCATCTGCTTTCCTGCAGATGGACAGATGTACACACGTGTTCCATGGTTTGAAAGCTGTTTTTTTTTTAGGAAAATATAAATAAGAGGCACTTAGAGTTTTAAAAACTCTCTGCCATCTCATCTGAATGACTCTCCGTTGTCCAAATGGAGATCAGTAACAAGTGGTGTCCCTCAGGTGTCTCTACTGAGAGTGGTATGGTTCAATATCTTTATTAATGACACAGACAGTGGGACTGAGTGCACTCTCAGCACGTTCTGGATGACAGCAAGATGAAATTTTCTCTCTACAACATCTCAGTAGTCCTCTTGTGGAGCTGGAGTTTGTTTCCAAAATCTCTCAAAGTCACGTTTTTTTTTTTCCTTCTAAGTTCCAGAAAGAGAACTTTCTTCTAGGATCCAGAAAGAGCTCCCTGTTTAGTGAAGCTACCCTTTGCCCTGCTTGACTTTTGCACATGGAATTTCCTGCTCCTGTGTCTTAAAAGATAGCTGTTAAAAAGTGATAAGCAATACCCTTGAAAACAAATTCCCAGGGGACCTCACAAACTAGTTTCTTGAGCAGACCAAAATCTGCTCTTCCAAAATCCAGGTTGCAGCTCTGCTGATAGTTTTTCTCATACCAGCAAAGACTTTAAACTCAATCATTTAATGATCATTGTGGCCAATAGCCACCGATCTCTACGTCACCCCACAACATGATCTCTATTTACAAAAACCAGATTTAGGAAGGCATATTTCCTAGTCAACTCCCTAGTTCCTGAATCAAAATGCTATCTTCAATATTATTCAGGAAATTCCTCCACCATTTTGTGTCTGTTACATGTTAGTTCCAGTTAGCATCTGGGAGGTTGAAGTTGCCTCTAAGAACAAGAGACTTCCCCTTAATTGTTTCTAGAATAACCATACAGTGTCACCATCATCCCTGGTGATCTGCAGTAGACTCTCGCAATAACTTCCACTATATTTGTTTTTTTCCCTATTTCTTACTCAGAGGCTTTCAATGGTATCCTCAACTGCAAGTGCTGCCTAGTCCATCCCCTCCTTTATATACAGTGCCTACCCCTCCACCTCACCTGCCCTGCCTATCTCTACTGAAGAACCCATAACTGCTCATCACAGTAGTCAATTCACAGGTCTCTTCACACCACATCTCATTTATGCCAGTGATGATGTATCTTCTAGTTCCTCTTGTAGATTCCTTGTACTGCATGCAATAGTGCACAAAAGTTCTCCAGTTGTACTTAGTACATTGTGGAGCAGAGTGAAAGCCCTCAGCAGCACTCCGTCTGTCACTGTCATGACATCCCATACGCTTACCACTAGTAAGCCTGATTTTTATCTTTTCCCCCTTTGAACCGAGGTCTAAAGGTCTTTCAATCAGCTCTCTTCTGAGCAAAAATATTTTTCTTCCATTAAGAAATGTGAATCCTGTCAGGTCACAGCAAGATTGGTGTTCTATAGATGACCTGTGGTCAAGACCCCAGATTTCTGCTGGTGTCACCAGTATCCGAGCCAGACATTGATAAACTTGGGTCTACCTGTTTCTTTTGAAGTAATTTCCTACAACTTGGGAGGGTAGAGAAGAATACTGCTTGCACTTCCAATCCCTTCTGCAACCTCAACAAGGACCTCAAGTCTCTTTTAATTGCCTATGGGCTTTTCACTATGACTTTTTTGGTACCCATATGACAGAAACAATAGCTGATAATAATCTGAGGACCATAGAAGGCTAGTAAATTGCCTGCTAATTTATTTAGCTTGACTCCCAGGGCAGCGGCCAACTGGAAGGCAGTCTGTGGTCAACAGATCAGACTGTGTTCTTCTCAGAATGGAGTCACTTAAGACAATAACATATATTTTTCTTCATAGAAGAGGTAATGATACAGATAATAGGCTGACCTGACCTTGGTGACTCCTCTAGCATAGGTGGATCATTATCTACTTCATCATGACCCTGTCTTTCCAATTACGGGAGCTTTACAGCACTACATTTCTGAGCATTACAGATCAACCCTCATTCCAGGACTAACAGCTCTGCTTTTTTTTTTAGCTCTCAGCTACAGTGAGTGCTTGGTCCTATGTTTTTCTCCAATTTCACCTTCACTTTTTTTACAGGTGGCTTAGGAGATGCCATTATTTCTTTCTCTTCCATCACCTAATTGGTCTTCGAACAAAACATTGTCAGAATTCTCAGTGACTGTCCTTCTTCCCACAGTCTCCCTCTCTAGTACTGACCTTAAATGTGGAAGAGGGATAAAACAATCAAGCTTGATTTGGAGGCTTGCAACTGACCTCAAAGTGGAGAGTGTTGGTACAAAGATGGGCAGGCCCTGAGGGCCTTGGGGAAAGTCCTGGTTATGGAGGGATGTTTCTTATCAAGCCTGTGGTGTGGGTCTGTGCAAGGTTACTGGATGTATATATCAGATCTTTGTAAAGGGAAGGCTGGTTAACATTACAGAAGAATCCACTTTCCCTGAGCTTTTCTCTCAGATGCTCCCAACATGACATGCCCAACCAATGACACATACTATGGATTTTTTTCTTTCAGCATTATTTCACCTGATGTGTCTATCTCCTTTCTTAGCACTTCTGTTTTCACATTTTTTCCCCAGATTTGCTGAGACACCTTGCTATTTCTAGGATAATTTTTTTCACTTGCCTGAGGTGTGAGCAGTCAGAGAGCATTGCCTTTTCAGTGGTGTTAACACAGATAAAATACAGACATCTAAATCAGGCAAACAGCAGTTTGGCACATGCAACTCTCCCACAGTTTTTCAAAACTTTCTGCTGTCATCTTGCTCTAAAATCATGTTTGCGGTGTTGCGTGTTCTCTGGTTTTCATGCTTACAAACTCTCTCCTGGTTTTCCTTTAGATTAATACTTCTTCAGGAGTCCACTTTGTGTGGATGTCTCAGGTGGTTCTTCAAAGTGGGGAACACCCTGCCACCGAAGTCAGAGGTTGCTCCTCTTGAGGTTTTGTGTAATGGTATTGTCACCAAACTCCAGGAAATAAACTCTCCAGCCAAGAATGACAGGTTTGTAACTGACATGGCTTCATTATGGTATCGGGTGCATGGGGAATCAATCCACCTGTCACACACATCGAAGAGACAGCTCACAGCTCATGTATCTTCATCACATACACATTCACCATAATTCTGTGAAATGCCCAGCAATTCCTGTTACTCATTGCATATGGTAATTTGGGCAGATAAGGCTGTGGCACAGGGGCTGTGAGCTTGAGGAGTTTTCTCTGGGGGTTGCAGTGCTCATTTGGGGAGAAATACCCCACTTGGTTTACCCTTCTATGGAAATCCATTAGTTAAGGACACTGGAATGTGCTTAGTGTTTTCAGTTAACTACATGTTCTTCTTTGGTCTAATTTATGACCCTGAGAGGCTCCTCAAGCTGTTTTCTTTCAGAGCCATTTACCTATTTGTCAAGCCTTACCAAGAGGAGGAAGGCCTACACTGGTTTGAGAGAAGACATCTGGTTCTCTTGTTGCATGCCTTCCCTATCTCTATATCCTCTATACGCAGTTTCTATCTGTATAGCCTCTATGCCCAGTAAAATTCTAGTTTAAAAATCCTTGTAGCACTGTCCTGTGTCTAAGTCTCTATATTAGTGAAATACTAATTTAATTTGATATCAATTATACAGTGAAATAAGTAAAGGACTAAGCTATTATTTATCTTCAGTGGGGATGGAGAACTAGAAATAGATTTAAAAAGCTAGAAGGGTAATTATAGAAGGCATTAAGAGAAACTTTCTGGTGGCAAATACACTGCTGGCCCAAGTTCCATTAGACGTTTTTTTAGAATTCTCCAGATGCTTCTACATCCCCCAAACTAACCTGAGTAAACTCCTAATTTTCTGTATCCTGTACAAGTGTAGCAGGAGTTTCTTTCCTTCTGATAAGAGGCCTACCCTGATCTTCCAGAGGACAACTGCATAAACCAAATAGTGTGGTAGGGTTTATGAAGCAATCAGACTGTAAAACAGCATAGAGATTTATGTTGTATTTATCCACTCCATGCTGTGTTTCAGCTTTGTGGTCTAGTCAGGAGATTATTAAGAGTATATATTTCAGGTTAATTATGATAGGGCAAAAGGACAATTTGATTACTGTTAGAAGCTTAGTCTTGCCATGTGCTCTACTTAGAAAATAAATAACCAGAACCTAATAGCCTTGGGCCAGTTTTAATTCACTCATGTAGAAAAATGGTTTAATACTCCTTAGTGGTTGTCAAAATAATTATTGAGTTATAGACAATTCACAAATGTGCTGTCAAAGTAAACGTGATCATAATTAAAGAGTACATTTTTTCAGGGAATTTTATGGCATCCCATGATAAGCATAATTAAACTTCTTGGTAAGCTTAATATTTAAGCTGAGTTAGAATTAACCTGTCACACACCAAAAAATGCTGCTGCTGAGGTGTAAAAAGGAGCTTAGGATCTGTGACAGCTGGAAACATGTGAGTCTTACATAAGAAGCTCCTTTTCCCTGGCAGTCTTCCCATCCCTTTTGTCAGACCAGAACACAAAACATCCATTCTTGTGCATATCTTCCTACCAAAGGAACTACCTAGGGTGGGGAAAAATCTAAACTGTTCATGCTGGCTTACTACTAAAACATTCAAGCTTCAACCTATTCACATCTTCACTGGAAAGCCCTTTCAACTGAAAATCTTATTCAGCTTAATCTCCGTAAGACTTCTAGGTGTTGGAAAATGGACCTAAAAAGAGAGAGAATGTCCATCACTTGGCCTGAAGGAGAATCAGGTTGTCATTCCCTTGCCTCTTCTGAGCAGAAAGCACAGACAACATTGTCAAGAGTGACTACCTTTCCACTTTGTGCTGTCGCAAAACCTGGAAAAATGTTTCCTCCTGCAAAACACAAGAGGTCACCAGCCATTTTCTCGGTCCTTGCTGGACTGATACTAGAAATCAGCTGCAAGCTTCAAATCCAGCTAAAACTAGCATAGCATCCCAATGAAAGGGTCATAGGAAAAAGAAAAAGAAAAAATTGCTTCTCTGAGGAGACAGTAAGAGCCACGGAAAACAATAGCACTGGGTGAGTTTTTTTAATAGAATGTAAAAGCAGCAAGTTCAAGGAATTTTCTTTGGTTTGTTTTAATAAGCAGGATTGAGACAATCTTCCTTTACAGAAAAGAGCATTGCCTCTGCAGAAGATCATGTGAAGCCCCCAGGAGAGGCTGGCTGCCAGACTTATTTTACAGTCCAGCAGGTAATCATAGCCCAGATTAATGGAAAGCTGGCTTTCTATTAGAAACTGGCATGTACATCTGCTACTCCCAAAGAACTGCCAGAGGTCCCTAAGCCAGTGTGCTGCATGGGTTTCCCATCTCAGCCTTCCACAGATCATGAGCAAAAGTGGTAGGAAAACTGAAGACAACCCTATCCAAACCAGAGCTTCTTTAGTTTGCCTTTCCTCTGAAGTGGCTGAGCAAAGCTGAAAACACAGCTCACATACTGCAGGTCTTTTGGAAGGTTGTGGTCTTGTTCCTCATATGTTGCTTTTTCAGGTAAAAATGAAATCAAATTCCCTTCATCTAGAAGGACTTGGGAAGTGTTTTGCTTGTGAGTGAGTCTGTATGTGGATACTGGGAATGGAGTAATGGGCAAGTAGGGCTCTTGACTTTCTTGCACAACTCCCTGGAGTACAGATATTCCTCGACAGTTGCCTACTGTGTTCTGCGGTGCATGGGACAGTGTAAGTAGCTGTTCCAGTAAAGTCCAGGTGTCTTCCTAGGTGTTTACTAGGGCAGTGAAAATTGTTAAAGTCCATTTCTGTCCCAGAAGCAAACTCAAGCTTTTCCGTTTCCTTATAAACCCCTGTGTTATGGGTTTTTGCTGTGTGTAACTGGGGGCAGTTATGCTTCATACAGCTGCTTGCTCAGTCAATCCACCCCCAGTATGGTGGAGAGGAGAATCAAAAGGATAAAACTGATCAAACTCATGGGTTGAGATAAAGCAATTTTAACAGAAAAAGCATAACTGCCTGAATAAACAAAGCAAAACAAGGAATTCATTCACAATTTTCCATTATCAGGCATTCAACCATTTCCAAGTCTTTATCTGTCATAATGATTAAATGGGAAGACACGCCATAACTCTGAATGCATCCTCTTCCTCCTTCTTTCCCACAGGTTGTTTCTTCTTTTGCTGTGCATGACACACAGAAAAAAAAAAGTTATGGGATATCCGTATGGCCGGTTGGGGTCAGCTATCAGTTGGGGTCAGTTCTTGTGCACCCCAGCCTGCTTGCTGGAGGGGCAGTGGGAGAAAAACAAATGACCTTGTTTCTGTGGAAGCACTGCTCAGAAATAACTAAAACACTCCTCTTTTATTAACATTTTGTTGGTCTCAAATCCAAAACATCGCACCATATAAACCTGTATGAGGAAAATTAACTCCATCCCAAGAAGGTCATAGAATCCTAGAATGGTTTAGGTAGGAAGGAACATCAAAGCTTATCCAGTTCCAACCCCCTGCCATGGGCAGGGACACCTTCCACTATAGCAGGTTGCTCCAAGACCCATCCAGCCTGGCCTTGAACACTGCCAGGGATGGGGAAGCCACAACTTCTCTGGGCACCCTGTGCCAGGGCCTCATCACCCTCACAGGGAAGAACTTCTGCCTAAGAGCTCATCTCAATCTCCCCTCTGTCAGGTTAAAGCCATTCCCCCCTGTCCTGTCCCTACAGGCCCTTGTCAAAAGCCCCTCTCCAGGTTTCTTGTAGCCTCTTTAGGCACTGGAGCTGCTCTAAGGTCTCCCCTTAAGGAGCCCTCCCTCCTTCAGGCTGAACCAGCCCAGCTCTCTCAGCCTGTCTCCAGAGCAGAGCTGCTCCAGCCCTCGCAGCATCTCTGTGGCCTCCTCTGGACTTGCTAGCAGGGTGGATCCTTGAATATCGATCAGCTTCCATGGTTCCCTCCCCAGGTCTGTATTCTTTCGAATTCTTCATGACAGATATCTGAAGAAGTTAAAGTCTGCCCTCTTGAATTCCTTGCCTCTAGCCCTAGTTTTTGCTTTGCACCTTCCTCTTAGAACCCTGAACTCCACCACCTCATGTTTACTCCAACCAGGATTGCCCACAGCTTTCACATTCACAACTACTTCTTCCTTGTTCATAAATTTCAGGTTCAGCAGATTGCCTTTCTTTGCTGATTTCCCAAACATCTGTATCAGGAAGTTGATGTTAGTGCCCTCCTGCCAGTCTCCTGGGTTTGTGCTCTCTTGTGTCCCTTACCAGCAGATACTGAGGTGGTTGAAGTACTCTATGAGGTCCAGGGCCTGTGAATGAGAAATTTCTATTTGTTTTCAGAAAATCTTATCTACTCCTTGACTGGGAGGTCTGCAGCAGACATCCACAAGAAATTCACCCATGTTATTCTTCCCACTAATGTAGACTCATCAGCTCTTGACTTGATCCTAACACATCCACAGGTAGGGCTCCATGCATTTTGGCTCTTCTCTCACATAAAGGATAAGCCCCACTACTTGCCTTCCAAGCCTGTCCTTGTTGAAAAACTATATCCATCCATCAGAGCACTCTAGTCTTGTGAGTTATCACACTGTATCTCCATGAAGTCATAGACCTATATGTGCATACAGACTTCTAACTCCTCCTGTTTGGTCCCCATACTGCATGCATTAGTGTGGAGACTTGCCCCATAAGCTGTTCTGCAGGCAGTTCCTTGTGGGAGATTTTCTGTTAGAAAATAGCCATAGGGTGGAGGATTTTCTGTTAGAAAATGGCCAGGGGTTATTAATGGAAATGTACAGCAAGGGTCATGAAGCAAACTGAGGAAGGTTAATTTTGTAACGAGGACAGATGTTACATTTCGACATGTCAAGAGGAAGACAGAACAGGAACTGAAAACGATGAAACAGGGAATTATCTCATCCAAGCAGAAAACGCAAGGCCTAATGACAGAAACTGCAAGGCTTGACGAAAAGGGACATGATCAGAAGCCATTCTCCAATCAGCTATGCAGCCGCTTCGCGTGGACACTTGTATCTGACCAGTCAAACTAACTGTTGACAGTTTGTGGTTATGTGTTTCTAACCTATGAAATTATAAAAAGCGCTATGAATATTCAGTAAAGCAGAGCATTCACCATAACTCCACGAGTGTCCGTGTCTGACTCTCGCGCCACCAACAGTTCCTTCTTTACATGCCTATTCATGAAGGGACTGCATTTCACTTCTATTTTGTTGAATGCTACCTTCCTTTTGCTCCAGTCACCCTAGGCCCTTGTCTTTTCCACCTCATTCACAAGTCCTTCACTTGTTATTTGAGAAATTTCTCCACGACATCATCATTCCTAGTTTAAATCTCTTCTTCTCTGGTTGGCAAGCCTGTCGGCAAAGATCCTTTTGCCCCTGCTTGTCACGGGGATCCTGCCTCTTCCAAGTGGTTGTTGATCCTCAAAGAGAATCCCAGAGTCATAGACATGAAACCCGGGTGCCAGCACCACCTGAGAATCAATCAGGCCCTTATACCTCACCAGCAGGACTGAGAAGAGCAGCTCCTAGCTCCCTGTGACCTTAATTACTATATTAGCATTGTAGTAACTTCCTATGTCATCCACAGTAATGCCTACATAGAAGAGCAGCCCCGTGCAATAGTTGGACGTACCTTAGTAGCTGCTTCATATCACCCTGAATTTGAGCTTCCACCAAGCAGCAAGCCACCCTTGATGGCAAATCAAGCTGGGGGCCTTCATTACATGAGTCTCCTCTAGTCATATGTGCAATTCCCAAAACCAGACAGGATTCATTTAAACACTGACTGAAGATACTGTCCTAAATAGAGATATATGCTTAATGTTTTCTAAGCATTACAAGTGCAATTTGTGTGCTGGTCTCCTTCCTCATTGTATGGTATTTTTATGAGCAGTTTGCATTTGTTTTTTTTTCCCCCTGGGTTGTGGTTGAATCCTGGTGTTTACTACTTCACACTCTCCATGCAACAGTGAATTGAAAATATCATGGAAATGTGAATGTGTTTCTGATATGCATTACTGAAGTTAAAATGCATGAGGCTGGGGGAGATTCAGAGCTGTTCTCACTAATAAATGAACTGGTATCTCACTACTGGTGGGCAGCAAGAAGTATAACAAGGCTCAGAGAGGAAAATAACTTGCTGTACTGCTATCATCAATGCCAAAGTTAAACAAAAGGAAAACAAGGAAAACGTCCTTTCTGTAGAACTCATACTCTCTCTTCTCTTACAAATGACTCCTATTAATGCAAGTGAATCTAATCTACAGTACTTTGTTTTTATCCTCTTGATAGAGCTGGAAATATTCCTTAATGTTATTATCTTGTTAGTGGATAAGCGGTGGTTTTACAAGTTCATACATACTATGGCAAAGCAGGGCATAGACCCCATGTTTGCAGATGCATGCAAAAGACATAGTATCATCAGAGGAGTCTTTTCAGCAATTAGCTAGAACATGAAGTAGAAAAGAGACCAGGCAGTTTTGTTTTCCTGAAATGCATGAGCTAATTTTTAATATGCTGTAAAAGGGAGAGGGTCTTATTGACACTGGTGAGTTGCTGAATCTAATATCACTTTAATAGTTTTGCTTCAATATCCAGTGGAGTTAATGGGAAAGCTTTCAGTGAGATAAAGTCCTTTTGTTGACAGAAGTCAGTGTTCTGGTCTAGGAGGGTTGATTCATTGTCCTTCTTTTACAGGAGAGGTATCTGAGATGGGATTTTTCTGGCTGCCCAAGGGCAATGGAAGTCCTCTCAGCTTTCTATTTGCAGTCTCATCCACACAAATAATTGTAGTGATTCACAGTACAAAAATCATTTGCATTTCTGTGAATCCCACATAAAAATGTAGGTGAAGTCAGTAAAGAGCCTGGCACACTGATGAAGAAGAGCATAAAACTCACATGATAAAAGCAGGCATGCCTTAGGGTCAGATTCACATTGAACATCCTACAAGAGGATTCTGTGTTAGCAGGACACCATAATTTATGACACTTCAGTACTCACAGCAGTTAACACAGCAGACAGAAATGTCTTTCTTACATTGTGTTTTGAGAGGTGAAATTAGATATTTCAACTACTCTGAGTCAGAAATGCATATGTGGCCAGTGCAAATTTACATTAAATCATTCTCCTTTTTTTTATCTGGGTTTACCTGATTGATATGTTTGATTGATATACCTGATTGATATGATCGATATAACCTGGTTGGTTGATATGTTTGGTCTCTTTTGAGGATGTTTTCCAAGATTGTAATTTGCTTTTCAGGAAGTTAAAAATATTTGTGAAAATATAGAAAATAGATATGTAAGTATATAATTAAATTTACATAATGAATTATAAGTACAAATATAAATACAAATATTAGTACGTATGTATTGGGGATATTCATATAGCCTTCTAGAGGAGTTTGCATGTAATACAATTTTTAGAAGATTTCTACCCCAAGTATGTATTCATTTTGTTGACTTCCAGATTTAAGAATTTCCAACTTCTTGTCTTGCTGCTTTCAGTTTCAGAAGAGGAACAATGTAATTATTCCAGATTAATGTGAGTTCACCTCACAAATGAGAGCTGACTAACTGCAGTGCAGTCTGTGTCTGGTCATATTTGTTTTCATCACCAGTTGGAGGAAAAGGTGAGGGTCAGCAAGTTCTGCAGCACCATGGCTATGCTTTGTCCCCTCTAACCTTATTTAGCTCTGCTCAGAAAGCTTTCTTAATAAGGACAGTTCTGAGCTGGTAGAAATTAATAGAGCTGCTCTGTACCTTGCAGTCTCAGCACTATACAGGAGCAGAAGCAATACATCAGCAGGAAATTTCAGTCATTACCAGAGTCAGTGAATGGGAACTGACCCTGAAAAGCAACTTGGAACTCCCTTTTGGACTGCTTTGGGATTTTCAGATCTTTATCTGTGAATATGAATTAGCCCAAAAGCTTCTTTGAGTCCAGCCTGTCTTTAAAGTGGAGATTCTCTCCCACACTAAGGCTATTGCTTAGACTGAGTGAAGGGGAAGAAGCTGGTTCAGTGTTGAAAGCTGTGTTCCTTACGGAGTCTGGACTCTTATGCAGTCCATAGTTGGAGACAGTGGAGGAGTGTGTTTCAATACACTTAGTCTCCTGCCTCTTGTCTGCAAGACTCTTTTGGGATGGGAGGTGTGTAAGATAGGTCCTACAGGGACCAAAGGGCTGATCTGGAGAGCTGTTGGTGCCTATGGAGTATCTATCATCATTTTCATCTTCTGGACTAAGAATTTTTGATGTTGTTTGTAGGCAAAGAGGCAAAGACAAGTACTCTGGATCAGTCCCAACACTGGCCCCTGAGGGACACCACTCGTTACTGGTCTTCAGCTGCACACTGAGCCATTGACCACAACTCTCTGGGTGTGGGCATCCAGCCAATTTATCCACCGGGTGGTGATTCATCAAATTTGTGTCACTCTGCAAGGATGAGACAAGGATGTTTTGCGGGATAGTGTTGAACTTTTCAGACATGTCAGCGCCAAGAAGTAACACACCTGGAGCTTTTGTTGGAAGGATTACAGATGTGGTTTCCTCTCTGTGCCTTGTGCTGTGGAGCTAGTCAAATCCTATCATACTCAAGCACATATGGAATGCTCTTCTAACAAAGAGCTTCTGGAGGAAGCAGGTTAACAACATGCTTGTGGGTCTGAAAAGTACTGATGAGCAAATATGGACATGCTTCAGATATGAGTGTTCTGACCAAAAGGTAAATGCCAAGGTAAAAGCACCACAACACCCAGTTTTTTAATGTATGGTGATCCCAGTTGTTCATTGTTTGATTGGATTAAGCCCCATCCAACCTGGCCTTAACCTGGCCTTAAACACTGCCAGGGATGGAGCAGCCACAGCTTCTCTGGGCAACCTGTGCCATGGTCTCACCAACCTCACAGGGAAGTGCTGTCCCCTACTTGTCTTTCCTAAGAAACACAAGACTTGACTTAAAAATTAAAAGGGTAATAAAAAAATCCACAACACCCAAAACCAACATGGAAAGAAACAGTTTTCTTGCTGAAGGAGTTCAACCCTCCAAGCTTCTGATTTTCTCTGATCTTAATTGCTTTTGTGAAACAGGGAATCACATGATGCAATAATCAACCAGTAAATCAGTTCAAGCAGTGGTGTACCTTGTAATTAAGCAATGCAAGTAATCAGCCTGAAATTGGGGTCATAAGATATTATAGTCTCATCAAGCAATAACTCAATCACAGCTCTTCATACAGTTTGGCAATAATGCGGCAAAGATCGTTCAGTTATTAAGCCCCTCAATTTTGGATTTCCAGTAAGATTCAACAATGTTTAAATGCCCTGTCAGAAGGCAGAACTACTTTCCAGTTAAATCTCAGGTCCTCTCTTACTGTTGAACTGGTAGAAAACATTTTATCTCCCCTGAAGTCTGATGAGAATTGAGTTTCTGACAGTGTCCGTGTCTTCATTCTGGAAACCTTTATTTTAAAAGGAAGAACACTGTGTTCCAATCCATTTTACCTCTCTAAAAGCTAATCTGGTCTCAGAAGTTTAAAAAAGGATCCTAGCATTGTATTTTAGTAATGTTTCCTGGGGGGGGGAAAAAAATCTAACTCTTACCTTTTTCTCCATGGAAACCCTTTACAAAAACAAAGGCATTTTAGACTTCTTTATGATCAAAGTAACCCCTTGAACATTTTGTGAAGTAAACTTTCTCTTGTGGTTGAAAATACTTTTCTTCTAGAAACAGAAATAAGTAATAAATGTTTAAACCATTGGGTTTTTCTCTGTAGCCTTTTATGCTGAAGTCTTTGATTTTCAGGTGGTTTTGATAGAAATGCATGAAGCTGATTTTTTTTAAAACACAAGAACGTTTTTTAGAAATCAAACTACCACTATTCTTGATCAAAAACTTGTTTTGAAATACACGAGTTGGGGGCAGGGATGTGGTGGGTGTGTGTGTTTGTAGGTTTTTTGTTTGTTTATTTTTTTAGTTTAGCATTTCTGGAGCTCTTTGAAAACTTGAGCAAAACCAATGAGAATGAAAACTTGACAGAAAAAAGCACATCCGGACTAAAGCAGGAAAGTCCTTCTATTGAAACTGTCATGGAAAATAATATCATCCTGTGACTTTTGTTTCAATGCTGTTTTCTAGGGTTGGGGATTAGCACTGTTCTTACAAGCTGCATTTATTTTGTTTGGAGTTAAGCTCTCATTAGTATTTGCTTTGTAAATGTAACTTCATTGATTTTGTTTTCTACCTTCTGTGATATTTTAAGCTGCAGCCTCAAAGAAGTCAGAAGATCTCTTAGCTGCATCACAGGGAGTGCCCTTTTTATCCAGCTAAATATATCACCATGACTTGAATTTTCATCTGGGATTTGTAAATTGAATAGATGGATTTCTCCATCCCCTCTGATTGATGTACAATTGTGAAAGCTTGACCTTTACCTGCTGAATACCCATTTCATTTTAGCCTGAAAATAATTCAGTCTCAGAGCTGTAATGTTTTCTAAACTTGTTTTTCCGCTAAGTACAAAATTCTATCCTATGCAGGGAGCCAAGGAGGGAACTATTTACTAATTAACCAGGACATTTTTGCTGTTCTCCTGTCCCAGAGAGACTTGGCATATCCCACGAATCTTCTCCTTGTGTCTTCAGGAAGTCTACACCATATTATTTTGTTATTATCCATATAATAAATAAGCATATACTGTAGGAGATAAATGTAACAAAACTGTGCAGTCCCTTATGGAAGGGGGAGGGTATTTATTTAAAATGGTCTCTTGGTGGGATAAAGCTATGCGCTTACACTTTCACATCAAGTCACTAGCACCAAGATGAGTCTGCCCAGCTGCTTTTACTAAGATCTGTTATGGATGGCATAGCAAAAGTATGTGCACACTAGGTTAAAATGGCCAGAAGCTAAATTTAGTCCGAGTGTTCCTCCATGTTTTACTCCACGTGTTACTCCACAACAACCCATAGGACTAACACCAGCAGAGGCTCTCTCTGGGAGGCACCCAACTATAGCAGGGACATATATTCCAGCAAAGACTAGCCTATTGAATGGAGATGAATGGTTGACCCAGTACATTTTATATATGCAAAAAGGGTTAAAGATAAAAGGAGATATGGCCAATGATGCCATACCACACTGCCTGAAGTGCAGGTAAGTGTTATACAGCCAGGAGACAAAGTCTTAATTATCCAAAATAAAAATTGGAACCAAAATGGTAGGTGCCATGTACTGGTTTACTGTGTTCTTATTTTGCTGTTAAGGTTTTAGGAAAAGAAACTTGGATACCCCATTCTCAAGTGGAGAGAGTTGTGGATAGCCAAACCAGCAGATTGAAGACAGGATCCTGAATAGCAACAGAGGTCAAGTGGGATATTTCACTACTTCTGACACTGCCAACTCTAGTAACTACTACACCATAGCTAACTATAACATTAAAAGAATGAGTGTTAAGGGTGGTCATGTTGTACCTGTTACTGATAGGCACCTTGTATGTGAAATTATGGAGAGTGATCACATGATTTGGAAGATTTTGTCCAGCATATTAATAGGAGTGCTTAATAAAAGCAAAGGGAGAACTGTTGAGAGATAATAGTTATTTACCTTAAATGAGCAAATTTTAAATAATTTGAGTCACTTAGAGTTATAGTACTCTGTGGTTTAGTATGCTGTTTGCATATCTTTACTTTCTTAGCATAAGCAGCTATATTTGCTGAAGCCTTAGGCCATAAGCTGTGGACTTCCACCTAGACATGAGTTAGTTTTTCTTAGTAATTGTCCCAGAAGCTGATACAGTGCAGTGTTTTGTCTTTAGTTTGAGAAGAATGCTGTTAACACAGTGATGTTTTAGTTGTTGCTAAGTCATGTTTATCCAAAGTCTAGGACTTTTTTAGTGTCCTGTAGTTTGTCTATGAGCTAGTGCAGAAGAAGGACAAATCAGAAGATGAGGAGGCTATCACCATCAGCAGAAATGTGTGAAAGGCCTGTCCAAACCCTGATTTGTCCAAAAACCTACAAAACAAACCTTCCAAAACAAACCTACAAGATGCAATGAAAACTCATTGAGAGGACAATGGAAGCATTCATTGTTGTTTGTCCCGAGCACTGTGGATGATATGTGGTGTGTAAATTTTTCTGTATTCGTAGTTCTTTGTATAATTGATTGATTATATTAGCTGTAAAATGAACACCTCTGCCTGACTCAACCCTTCCCCATCATCAGAAAAAGGCATCAGAGTTGCTGGGTTTAAGGTATTGCATCTTTTCAAAGTTACATTATCTGCCATTGGAAGGACCAGTTCATATCTGTGTGCCCATTGCAGTGATAATGCTTGGGTTGCATACTGGTTTAACAGTATTTCCAGCTCATGTGGGATGTAAACTGTTACAGGGTGTCCTAGAGTGAAGGGATGGCATTTTGCTAATATGGTGGCTGCTGCCACTGCTTTAATACAGGCTGGTACTCCTCTTGCAACCAGATCTAGTTCCCTGGAGTAGTATGCAATCAGTCCCTGGTACTGTCCTAATTTCTGTGTTGTCACTCCAGTGGCTATTCTTTTTCATTCATGCACATGTAAGTCAAAAGGCTTTCTATAATCTGGGAGGCCAAGAGTGGGAGCTGATGCCAAAGCTCCTTTTATAGTTTTAGAAGCTTGTTTTCTTCCTGAACAACATGCAATAATTCCACTTCCTCATTTTTAGTTGTTTCTGTCAGAGGTTTTGTGATTTCTCCTAACACAGGAATCCAAAGTCCCACAGCTCCAAGGAACACTCACAACTGTTTCTTTGTAATTGGATGCAGAAGCTTTATTATAGTTTGTATTCTTTCTGGGTCCGTTACTCACTGCACTTCCCTTAGGATAAACCCTATGTATTTAACTTCCTTCTTACACAGCTGGAGAGATAATGTGATGTATCAAGGCAGTACATAGATGTATAGTACCTTTTATATAGACATAGTCATCTTTATTTGCTATTAACAAATCACCTGCATATTGTGCAAGAGCTGATTCACCCAGTAGTTTTATGTCATTCAAATAATTTCTCAGTATTCATGAAAAAATTGTAGGAAACCCTGCAAACCCCTGTGGGAGACGTGCCCAGGTTAATCGTTGTCCTTTCCACACAAAGGCAAACAGAAGTTGTCTGTACTCATCTAAAAGGGTACTAAAGAAAGCAGCAGTTAGATTAATAGCAGTAAAAACCTTGTCAATGTGGTATCTGTAGAAGTGTGGTAGAGGGATTGGGCACCACTGGATGAGGAGCCAGTGCATGATAATTACCTGCAGGTCTTGTACAAAACAGTACTCTGGGTCCCCATCTTTATATAATCTGTTCTTCTTTGCAGAGAGTTTAAGAGTATTGTAGAGCAACACACTCTTTCAAAATTCTTTGGGCTAAATACTGGTCTGTTTGCTTTTGAATGCTCTTCTCAGCTTCTTGGGGAATAGGATGCTGTTTTATGGCCAGAGGGGATTTCCTCTCTTTGTTTTCATGTTTATGGGTTAGTAATCCACATGAGTTGTAATTTACTGCACAGCTTTGATAGTACTCATTTCAATACTTCTAGTATTCATGGCTCATTTTGTAAGCTTTTGATAATCACACTCATCCCCATAATTATTAAGTCTGTCCCTTCAGGTGACAAATGTAATCCTACATCTAGAGACTTCAAGAGATCTCCCCCTATCAGGCATGCCGACGGGTCCTCTGCTAATAAAAATTGCCCCATATACTAATTTCCTATTGTTACTAACCAGGGCTTACTCAAATTCCACTCTTGTCCTATAACTCCATGTATTAAAATTCTGTCTGTGGTCTTGGATCATCTCAGTATAAAAGTTGAAAAGGATAATGTGGTTCCTCTATCTACCAATAATTCAGTTTCATTCCCTCTAACTTCATCTCCATTATGTCCCTACTGGTCCAATTGAGTTACCCCCATATTAAAAACCTCTAACCTTTCTAGACCCCACCCAAATATGCAGAGTCCTTATCTTCTAGTCATTGTGACTGTGAGTCTTCCTGGGGCAATTCTCTCCCATGATAATCCTTTCCTTCTATCCTTTCCCATGGTTGGAGTGGATATTCCCACTGTGTATGTCCTAAATTCCCACAATAATACCACACTCCTCCAGCATTCCTTCCGTTTCTCTTTCCCTTTTCCCTAGTCTTAGTTCAGACCTTATATCTGCTGTCTTCATTCCCAGCCCCAGTCTTTTACATGCAAGTTCCTTGCTGAAACCACAACCAGTAAGTTTGACTCCTGTTCTTTTGGTTTCTTCCTTTCTTTAATTTGCTTAGCTTTTTGCCTTTCTCTTTCCTCGCATCCACCGTATCCAAATACAACAACAGTCAAAATCTGCAACTTCTCTACCTGCCACCCAGCCTTCAAGAATCTGAAGGGGGCCTACAAGGATGCAGGCGAGGGACTCTCCATCAGGGACTGCAGTGGTAGGACAAGGGGGAATGGGTTCAAATTTAAACAGGGGAGATTTAAATTAGACATTAGGAAGAAGTTCCTCGCTGTGAGGGTGGTGAGACCCTGGCACAGGCTGCCCAGAGAAGCTGTGGCTGCTCCATCCCTGGCAGTGTTCAAAGTCAGGGTTGGATGGGGCTTGGAGCAACCTGGTCTTGTGGAAGGTGTCCCTGGCCATGGCAGGGGGTTGGAACTGGATGAGCTTTAAGGCCCTTTGCAAGCTAGACCAGTCTGTGATTCTGATTCTATATCAGGGGTTGCCTGATCCCTAGTTGTGAATGCATAATTAAAATTCTGTGATGTCATTCCTCTGTGTTTTAGCAGGGTTTCTTAGAGCCATATCCAGAAATCACTAGGGTGCTTATCAGGTCTGCATTCTTGTACTTTAGTCCAGTTCACCCCTTATTCTCTTAATAACTTCTACTAAATTCTAGAGCCTTGTCTGACAAATGGCTCATCCCTTGCATTTATTCCCAATTTGGACCATTTTCTAGCCAGGGGTTTATTTTGCCTCCTGCCTGTTGGGCCAGTTCAGCATCCTTATTAAAGATCTTACTCTCTCAACAGGTCAGAATAATTCCCTCAGTAGCACCAGGGTATCTCCCCACCTGGGACTGGGCTGAGTGCATATGTTAGAAGATAATTGAGTACATTTCTCAGCATCCTTCTTCAGTCTCTGCATTTTACTTCCCCACAGAGCCAAATCACCAGATCCATCAGACTCAGAGTCTCTCTCCTTCATACCTATGTGAATAACTTTCTCCCAAATCAACATGCAGAGAAAATTAAGCCAGAAGATGAGCATGAAGAAACTAGCTATGTTTTGTTTTTTTTTTCACTATGCTTCAGCTTATCCAGCTTATCTACAGACAATTTCTGAGGAGATACAGATGGCCTGTGGATAAATGCATAGTAGGGCATGCAAAATGGTCCTAAGAACAGACCTCGAAATACTGTGGGAATAGTCCTGTACAGTAGTATTTCCTGGAGAAAGTGGGCCCTATAACTCTGTAGCCCTTGTACTTATTTTCTAATTTTCCTCCCTCACTAGGCCTGTAGAGATCTATTAAAAGTCAGGTAAGGAATTGACAATAAAATCGTGCATTGGGAAGTACAGAAGACTTGATCTGTGAACAAAATGCAGAAAGAGCACTGCACTTTTCAGCATAGTTGACTGATCTCCCACTCTACTCCATTATAATGTCTCTGGGATCTTCTTTGGGTTCACTGGCATCAACTGGTTTTGCCCAATGATTTCCAGCGTTCCACCACTGATGGCAGTCAATGTTTTTCACCTCCACAAATATAGGATGCCTATCAGGATCGCAGGGGCAGAGAGCCTGCACTCTTCAGGGTGTGCTGTAAGGTCTGATGTCAGAAGCTAGGTTACCTCATGTAATATAATTTGACAGCTAAAAATCTAAGCAATGTGACAGGATCTTATAGGACTCTGGCAAAATTTACCCTGTATACCTGTATACACTACATACAATTACTCATCATCATAGAAGACTTATTCATGAAATCTCGTGAAGTGTTTCTTCCCCTGAACACTGCCTTACTGTCATTGGGGTGTCTATACATTCATTGTTTGATCTGTGGAGAAGGGAAGGAACTAAATACCCAGCAAGGTAAAAAGAACATGCTTATTAGCTGTGAATTTTCCTACCTACTCACTTTGTAAGATGCTGATAGTACACAAAATAATTATTTTTATTCTTTTGACTAGAAAAATTCTGAGCTTCTATAAATATGAAGCTACCTAAGAAGGAACTAGTTCTGATCTGCAAATTAAACCTACCCCACAGCTAGCTAACTTAGCAAATATAGAGTTCCTCAGCATCCTGTTATGCATAGTCCCAGAAAGTGTGATCAGCTTCTTAGGGACCAGTGGTCTTCCCTGGGTATATGATTTGGCAGCAAGACACATCTAGCCACACCAGTTGTGCTAGACAATAAATTAGCATGATTTAATCTACAGAAGAGTCCTCTTGGCAGGAATATATTTGGGAGGAATATAGGACAGTTGTTAGAGGATGTAGGGAGGCAATTAGGACAGCTAAGGCCTCCTTGGAACTGAATCTTGCAAGTCGGATTGAGAACAATAGAAAAGGCTTCTTCAAATACATAGCAAATAAAACTAACACAAGAGGCAATATAGGCCCACTGTTGAATGAGGTGGGTGCCCTGGAGACAGAGGATACAAAGAAGGCAGAAGTGCTGAATGCTTTCTTTGCCTCTGTCTTTACTCCTGCAGACTCTCCCCAGGGGCCCCAGATTCCTGTAGCCCCAGAAGGAGTCAGGACAAAGGAGGAGTTTGCTTTGGTAGATGAGAATTGGGTTAGGGATCAGCTATGCAATCTGGACATCTGTAAATCAATGGGTCCAGATGGAATGCACCCACGGGTGCTGAGGGAGCTGGCGGAGGTCATTGCTAGGCCACTCTCCATCATCTTTGGTAAATCATGGGAAATGGGAGAGGTGCCTGAGGATTGGAAGTTGGCAAATGTCACACCAGTCTATAAGAAAGGCAAGAAGGAGGACCCGGGTAATTATAGACCGGTCAGCCTTACCTCCGTCCCTGGAAAGGTGATGGAACAACTTATTCTTGACTCCGTCTCTAGGCATATTAAGGATGAGGGGGTTATTAAGAACAGCCAACATGGTTTTATGAAGGGGAAGTCATGTTTGACCAACCTTATAGCCTTCTATGAGGAAGTGACTAGGTGGAGGGATGATGGTAGAGCGGTAGATGTGTTTTTTCTTGATTTCAGTAAGGCATTTGACACTGTCTCCCACAGCATTCTCATAGATAAGCTAAGAAAGTGTGGGCTTGACGATCAGGTAGTGAGGTGGATCAAGAACTGGTTGAAAGGAAGAAGGCAGAGAGTTGTGGTCAATGGGGCAGGATCTAGCTGGAGGTCTGTGACTAGTGGAGTCCCTCAGGGGTCGGTGCTGGGACAAGTGCTGTTTAATATTTTCATCAACGACCTGAATGAGGGAACTGAGTGTACCCTCAGCAAGTTCGCTGATGACACTAAACTGGGAGGAGTGGCTGACACACCAGAAGGCTGTGTTGCCATTCAGCCAGACCTGGACAGGCTGGAGAGTTGGGCAGGGAGAAACTTGATGAAATTCAACAAGAGCAAGTGTAGAGTCTTGCATCTGGGGAAGAACAACCCCATGTACCAGTACAGGTTGGGGGTTGACCTGCTGGAAAGGCCTGAAGGGGAAAGGGACCTGGGAGTCCTGGTGGATAGAAGGATGACCATGAGCCAGCAATGTGCCCTTGTGGACAAGAAGGCAAATGGCATCCTAGGATGCATTAGAAAGGGTGTGGTTGGTAGGACAAGAGAGGTTCTCCTACCCGTCTACTCTGCCTTGGTGAGGCCGCATCTGGAATATTGCGTCCAGTTCTGGGCCCCTCAGTTCAAGAAGGACAGGGAATTGCTTGAAAGAGTCCAGCGCAGAGCCACATTGATGATTAAAGGGAGTGGAAGACCTCCCTTATGAGGAGAGGCTGAGGGAGCTGGGTCTCTTTAGCTTGGAGGAGACTGAGGGGTGACCTCATCAGTGTTTACAAATATGTAAATGGTGGGTGTCAGGATGATGGAGCTAGGTTTTTTTTCAGTGATATCCAGTGAAAGGACAAGGGGCAATGGGTGTAAACTGGAGCATAGGAGGTTCCACGTTAACATCAGGAAGAACTTTAATGTGAGAGTGACAGAGCACTGGAACAGGTTGCCCAGGGGGGTTGTGGAGTCTCCTACGTTGGAGATATTCAAGGCTCGCCTGGACAAGTTCCTGTGTGATGTACTCTAGTTACCCTGCTCTTGCAGGGGGGTTGGACTAGATGATCTTTCGAGGTCCCTTCCAACCCTTGGGATTCTGTGATTCTGTGATTCTTGGGGCTCAAGCTAAAATCCAGGGGCTAGCTCTGGTCTGGCCACTAGGCAAGTGGAATCACACTTGTTCCTTGAGGTCTGTCTACATGAGAAGGCTCCATCTATGCATGATCAGTGTTTTGGTATCTGCTGTGTCAGACTTCCTTTCATGACCTCCTTTAGTAGCTATCACAAGTCTTCTTCCATTTGACTTGTTATCATACAATGTTAAAACTAGAGCTCTTGATTCACATTAGGAGTAAGAATTCAGTCTACATTCAGTTTTGGAAACTTGTGTCCAAATTCTGCTCCTGCAGAAAGCTGATGCCTTTCTTGTTTTATTACCTTCATTCTCCATGTATTGAGAATGGCTTCATGGCCCAGCAGTGAAAGGAATACATGTTCAGTGAATTTTCAATAAATGAGTGGGTCAATTTGAAATCCATGTGGGTAACAAGCAGCAGACTTCTAAAGCGTACCACAGTACAATTTCTAGTTTCTGTTTAATTTTCTAGTGTCAGTGCAGTGTCATATTCAAATGGAGCAGAAAGCAAACCTCAGATAACAGAAGTATGCAGACATTCATTTGAATTTAGTTTATAAAGTCATTGTGTCACAGAGGTAGCTCCAAGGTAAAACTGGAATGCAGAAAAAAATGGGTCAGTTGAGACCCTCAACATTTCAGAATGAAGGGGGAAAACAAAATCAACATACTAGCAAGTTAGTATATGTGAGTTGTACTTTTGGAGAAGAGAAGCCTGCATAGAAACCTCTTATCAGCCTTCCAGTATCTAAAGGAGGCCTACAAGGATGCTAGGAAAGGGACTCTTCATCAGGGACTGTAGCAACAGGACAAGTGGTAATGGGTTCAAACTTAAACAGGGGAAGTTCAGGTTAGATATAAGGAAGAAATTCTTTTTCTGTGAGGGTGGTGAGGCACTGGAACAGGTTTTCTTCTTGAAAATGGGGTTATATTTCCCCTTTTCCAGTCATCAGGAAACTTAATCTGACTGCCATGATAAATTTGTAGAGGGAGCCCCAGCAGGGAATTCACCACCATTCCCAGCCAACTTGAGAAACAGCACAATTAGTACATGAAAACAAAATTTTCTCTGTGGTTGCTTAAGCTTGCTTCAAACATACATTTCTCACTCATGTGTGGGCCAAGCATGAATGGAACATCAACCAGGCCTCCTCAACTCAAGCTCCCCCTGCCCTGTCCCTGCATGGTAGCTAGTTCCAGAAACTTGGAGAAATGATCTCACTCTGCTAAACTATAACTGGCGCAGTGAGGGGGAGCTTGCAGAGAGGCATTCATCTTTATTTGCTTGAATAATTATCTGCTTTGCTTGATGTGCATCAGCTGGCTTTGTGAGTTTGATAAATGTTATCATTTGAAGATTAAATTTTACAAAAGAGGATTAGATGAGAAATGGTGTGTAGCTAATTAGTGGCAAGCAATGTGAAATTAAAAGGCAGGCAAGCATATGGAACAATGCTTGTATTTCACCCAGATTCAGGCACATTACTGATTAAACATTTAGGTTATTGAATCCTGAAATGCTTTGTCTCTCAATAGAGGACATTCTTCTCTTACTACCTGCATCTCCTGAAGATTCAATAAACACAGTGATTTTTTTTTCATTTAATCTGTAACTGATTTTTAGCAAAAAAACATCATACAGGAAGACCTTGTGTAAGAGTTAAATCATGTTTCCAAATCACATCATTTATATTCAGGGAAACTCATCATTTGAGTTGTTCCAGCCTAGATGAATTAATTTGGATTCAACAAAGCACTTACACATGTGCACTAATGGAAGTACCTGCTTAAGTTCAGTTATTTCAATGTAGCTTAAGGAGATGCTTTAAGTCAAATTCATTCTCTTGTGTTTTAGCTTAAATTGGAATCTGTGCTTTGGCCATTCTTGTCTAATATTCAACTCATTCAGATTTAAGAACTTTTTTATGACTACTGAAGTGTCGCTTCTGCTGGCCAGTAATAAGCCATCTGTTTTGTGACTGTTTAATAGGGTCATAGCTCATGTGTTCCATGGACACTAACATTGTATAACACAGGTAACTTTTTTCCTTTTTTGCTAAGGGATTCACTTGCATGCACTAGGCATGGGGCAGATGTGGAAATTGAAAGAATAAAAAGGCTAGCTTTTTTTTTTTCCCCATTTTAGCTATAAAATTTATTGCATGATCAGAGTAAATCCCTGGAGGTCTGATTTACTAGTTGCTATAACCCAAGAAGACAGTGGGATTATGTTATAGGCCTAATAAATGTGGTGTAGGAAATATGCTAGTAAGAGAAGAATTGAGAACAGATGCAATATTTTAGCACCACTTGCATTGATTTGCAAGCATACTTCTGAAGAAGACAAAATGTTCTAGGATTCTGAAATATTTGAAAGCCAGAATTGACAGCTGAAGAGCAAACAAAAGCATGAAGTAGGTTTGTGCTGAGTGAACTAACCGCTGGGGGGACTGAAACTGCTGTCCACAAACTTACCCTTAGCAAGTGTTTGATTCCTCTCAGCAGCTGTTTTGCTTAGAAGCCAATCATTCTTATTCAAGGTCAGACTGGACAGAGCCTTGAGTGACATGGTCTAGTGTGAGGCATCCCTGCCCATCACAGGGGGATTGGAACTGGATGACCTTTAGGTCCTTTCCAAGCCTAGCCATTCTATGATTCTATGATTCTACCTTGCTGCTGACCTGCTTCTGCCTGTAGCACACTGAACAGTGCTGCAGGTACATCAGTGTGAGTTTATACTAAGGTGGGAAAAAAACAGAACAAAACCTCCCCCAAAACAAACAAAAAACCCCCAAAGCAGGTCATTCTGGGCAGCTGCTGAAGTATTTTCTATAACCTTCATACTTTCTTATTAGTAACATTTTTATATGGCAACTTGGCATTGACTTCTGTTTAGCAGTCAAACACCATATGAATTGAGCAATCAAACATTGCATTTAAAGATGCTGAAATAAAACATCTTGACTCATGTAATGTTTTTTTCTAATTCCTGGAAACAGACTCTTTTCTTTTTTGAAGAATGGAATATTCATGTTTTTCAATGAAAATATATGACAACAGCTGATTATTGGCTTACACCACCTTTTCACACAGACTTCCAGCTGATGGCCAAGGAGTCTGAATTCCATAGACAAAAGCTCCATGGAGATCTTCCTCTGCTTGGTGATGCTGTGCCTTGTTCACCTTGAGAAGTAGCTGGTGTTGCGGTCCATGTTTTACAGATTCATGTGTCTTGATTTTCTATGGCAGCTGCAATAATTCTGGAAAAAAATGGAAGCAGTTCTGGGACAAAAGCAATGGGTACATGACCTTGAAGTGTCACCTGGTTCTGGGGACAGTCCAGCCACTCTAAACAGATCAATGATAAGCTCAAAGACCCTCTCAGGGCCTTCTCCTTGACATGCTTATTGTTTTGCTTGGCTTGGAAGGCCCCTGTGGATGACACCACTTTATTCTCTGCACACAAGGGAGGACATTTGCTGTTGCAAAGCTTGTCAGGAGCTTATGGACAAGGAAAGATGCCATTTCTCGGCAGCCTTACTTGTCTGCACTGACCCTTGGTTGCTAACAGGAGTTTTCTGGTGTAGCATGCTCTGGCAGGGAGAAATCAAGTTTAGGCAATTAAGTGTTTTAACTACTAACCCCCACTTCTCTGATGCTTTGTTGAGAGAATTTGAATTGTTTGTTCTCAGACTCCAGCATATAAGAGGAAAATGTGTACAGGAGGTAGGTTAAGTAACGTGTGGTGAGCATACTGTCTTCCAAGAGTATTCACATGAGGGAAGAATGTGAGATGATTTATGAGAGACCCAAACTATAAGACTCACCCAGAATTATATGGAATATGGAGGAGGTGGGGGGAAGGCAGGCAGGCAACACAGGCTTGAAAATACTGTGTTAATTGCACAGGAATGTGGGCACACAACTGCATCAGGCTCCCAGATTTATTTCTTGGGCTTAGCCATCTCGTGACACACTACTAACAGTGTGTATGGGAAAGAGAGCATAAAAAGATATGCCCTTTGGACTGGAAATACAGGGTGAAATAGGGCTTACAAAAAGTAGGTTCCCTACACCCTCTGGTGAACAGGGGTTTGTAAGAATAGAATATAGAATAGATGAGATAGAGAGAATAGAGATAGAAGGATAGATAGAGATAGATACAGAGATAGAGATGATAGAGATGAGATAGAGGTAGAGATAGAGATACATGATAGAGACAGAGATAGACAGAGGTAGAGATAGAGAGAGATAGAGATAGGGCAGGGCAGGGCAGGGCAGGACAGCACAAGATAGGATAGGGTAGGATAGGTAGGATAGGGTAGAATAGGACAGAACAGACAGAATTAATAAAAGAATAAAAGAATGAAGAAATGTAGAATAGAATATAAGGATTATAAAATAGAAAAATACAGTAAGGTCAGCTTGGAAGTGATCACCTAGTCCACTGCCTGACCCATTCAGGGCTAAAAGTTAAAGCATGTTGTTAAGGGGCATTGTCCAAATGCCTCTTCAACACTGAGAGGCTTGGGGCAGAGAGGCGGATCCAAGCTGCGGGCGGACATTTATCCTGAGCACAGGAGCCCTCCCGCATCTGCCCTCGAGAGCTCCGCAGGCTGCAGAGCTCCGGTGCCTGACAGCTCTGCCCGCGAGGAACCGTTCTGCCGTGCCCCTGGACCCGCACCCTTGCGCCCCGCTGCCCCTTCATTCCCATTCCTGTGACTTCGGGACTGCTGTTCCAGCTCTCTCGCTGCGATAGCAGGATGAGCAGCAGCAGAGCCCCAGGCGGGCTGTGCATAGTAAAGGTAGAGGGTAATGGCCCTGCTTCGACACGTAGCGCTTGCAGCACACGCAGCCCCTTCCTCACCTTCAGATGCCGTCCAGAATCGGGTGAACCATGGATGATCTTAAAGGTCTTTTCCAACCTAGTTGATTTTATGACTCTATGTATCGCCGCAGTAAACTGCAGGGAGGGGGACCCGACCAACAACCCCCCCCCGCCCCACTCCCCCAACCACCCCCCCTCCGCCGCCCCGCTTTCTTCAGCCTCCTCCGGGCTGCAAACATCGCTGGATAGCGAGAGAACTGAGCTGAGAGCTGTGAAATCCAAGCGAAGGAGAGGGAGAAGGAGGCTCTGGCTCCCTTCCCATCTTTCTTCCTTGCCTCTCGAACTCCTAAAACCTCGGGTATTAGAGGAAGGGGATCTCCGGGAAAGACACAGAGCAGAGGATGCGGGGGCCCGATCTCCACGCTCTCCTTTTGCAGAATCCGTATTTGCAGAGATGTCCTCTGGTATACACACCCGTGACTCCCGAGTAGATGCAAGGACGCGATTGCAGAAAGCATCAGCTCGCTCACAACCCTCCCTTCCCTGCGGGCAAAGAGGCGAGAAAAGCTGGGGGTTCTGCAAAAAAAACAGGATAGGGCTGGGGCGGGGCGATTTGAGAGGGGTGTGGGTGCATGAGAACATAGGCGACCCCCCGAAAGGCTGGGGAGCGCAGAGACAAGGGGCGGGGAGCCGGGGGCAGGGGGAGGGGATGGAGCCCCGGCTCCCACAAGGAGGGGCAGGAGGAAGGAGGATCGTGATGGTGGGATGGTCCGGAAGTCCTGTGATAAAAAGAGGGGTGCGGGGGGAAAAGTAGGGAGCAACGCTCGGACTCCTTTGCGCTCTCCTTCTCATCTTCGAACACGCAACTTCCCGGCACTTCCCTTGAGCGCCCGGGAGCCGGTGGGACCGAGAGAGGAGCTGCCGCAGGGACTTTGTTCGCCCCGGCCCTGCTCATCTCAGCTCATCCCAGCTCAGGAAAGCTCACCCCAGCTCAGCACATCGCTTCTCCCGCCGAGCAGGCGTGGTACAGCGCGGGGCGGAGGCAGCGGGGCACGCAGGGATGGGGGGAAGCCCTTATTGGTCGTCGTCCCGGCGCTGGCGGGCCCCGTGGTGCCTGTGCTGGGCGGGGAGCCACGCCACTCGAACCGAGCGCCGCTCCCAGCCTTGTCAACCTTGAGCCCTCCCGGGTGTTACCTGAGGAGGTGAAGCCCTCGCTGGCGTTAAGCCGGGTGAGGCAGGAGAGGGTTCTGAGGGATCAAGGTGGCGGGGATCCTTCCCCGCATCCATTTCTCTTGTCCCGCCATCCCCTGCCGGCACTCGCGGACGCTTCACCTTCAAATGCCCCCTCGGTGGTCCTCCTGCGGAGCTGCGGCTCCCGAGGATCGCCCTCGGAAAAACCGAGAAGGCGACAAGCGGGCGGGGAAACGAGGAAGTTCAGAGGTTTAAACGCCTTCCTCCCCGCCTGCAGGGAGAGAAGCCTGAGGAGCACCACACGGCTCCTCCAGGGTCACTCCCGTGTTCCCTTTCCTCCTCCCCCTTCCCTGCTCATCAGCATCCAACTTTGCTCCCCCGGTGCCTTGGTCCAGCAAACCCAAGGTCTGCAGGTATGGCAGGTTGGAAACTTTTACTGCACCCAGAGAAGGGGAAGAAAAGTGAGACTGAGAAGAAGCTGAGAAAGACCAAGCACCAGCGTTTTCTCCTCCTAGAGAAACTATTCCTCTTACAGTTGTGCCTTTCTGCAGGGTGCCCTTCAAGGACTCCCGATCCCTGTGCATCTGAGGTGTGAAGGTGGGCAGCACTGCTAAGCCATCGTCATGTGACTTCGTCATGAAACAAGCTCTAGGAGGTAAGTGCAGCTGGCACAAGAGAGGCCTCCCATCCTTCCATCCCCTTCCCTTTGCATTTTGGCAAAGAGAGGGTCCCTGTGAGTCTAAAGGTCTGCGCTGGAAGAACTGCCTGGGAAACATATGCCTCTCACTGATTCGTGATCCCAGAGGCCAAGTGTCTGAAGGATTTGGCCATGAGAAGGGCAGCAACAAAAGACACAAAAATGCTATGTCAAGGGGAGAGAGCTCCACACAAGGTGTACAGGGCCTGGGTCATGCCCCATCTGACACTTCCTTGCTTCATAGTGCGCAGGTCTTGCCTTGCTTCATGTTCATACTGCTGAGGTAGTTTATTACAAAGGCTGCAGAAAGTTTTAGCTAGGGTAAACCAAAGAAAGGGTAGCATTTTGTGTATGTGCATGAGCCTCCTCTTTATCCTCTCCCCCAGATCTTGACCAAAAAACAGTCAGTGCAAAAATGTTTGTACCTGGTGTTTGGAGATTTTATTTTAGTAAGACAATCACTGCAATAAGCAGTGATTAAATATTAATAAAATACACCATATATGCACCATACAGGATTGGCTCAAGCCCCAGATACATCTTTGACATATTTCCTTCCACGTGTGATTGTTTTAACCTAATTGATGGAGAATAGAAAATGCAATGGTGTATGTGTATGGGAAAACGGAAAACAAGCAGAAGTATTTGGGGATGAGATTGTTTTCTCCCACAGTTAACATTGCCTTTCTGTGCTTCTGGACTGAACATTCAGTCCAAGCAAGGCTGTCACCCGCGATGATGATGCTGAATGATGGCTGCTGTGGGAAACTGGAATAGTTTGCCTCCGCAGTCACTGAGGTTTGATCTGATCATTCTTTTTTGTACTGT